>NC_081800.1:18288751-18366831 GCF_963082965.1 Carassius carassius
TAATGCTCTCTTCTACTTTATACCCATAATCCTTAGGAAAACATCTGATCTGAGTTGCAAATGAATCTAATTATGGCTTTCCATTCTCTGCGTGAGATATTGACTTCTGGTTAACGGTGTTCCTCTTGTAGCGCAGTGATCCGCAAGAAAGTCAAACTGTTGACATTAAAAGTATAATCTGTATCAGAATAAATGCAAAGTATTGTACAACTAAAATGCTTAACAATGTACAATTGTTTTATTAACCATGTTATGATCATAAAAATTCTGCATACAGAGAGTAGGAACAAGTAATGTGCTATTGTTCAGTCTTTATCTATCAGAATTCTGTATTAAGCCAACTACAAAAGGCCCAGACAGTGATGTTCAATTCAAGCAAGAAAAAAAATCATTGCTTTTAACACGAAAAACACCCTTGTTTCGTCTCCACTGGTGAGAATATGGTCTAAGCGATGCAGATGTCATTTTGTATTTGTTTAAACTGCACAGTACAGGCTTTGATACAAAGCTCTGACTTTCAACTATTTCCAAAGAAGCCGATTTTAAATATTCCATTGCATCACATGTCGTCGATCTCTATGTAAAATGGTCATGATTATTTTATTTTGTAACATTAATGGAAGAACACGGGCGAGTGGGGGGGGGGGGCTTGTGCATTTGCAATTCATATTCCCTTGCATGATTACATTAAGAGAGTGTTCTGTCATATTTGATTAAGGTATCTTGTTTTCCTTAAAACCAGATTAAAAAATGAAAACTGACAGAAATGAGGCCATTACAAAGAATTATAAATTTTTAATAATCTACTCAAGAGAGGAAAAATGAAGTGCCGTACACAAAGGAGCTGCTCAGAAATTCAGTAATCAGGATTTTGGTACATTCATAATCAGTGTTATGTGGCAGATGGGGACTAGGCGTCTGTGTTTTAAGGGTCTTAGCTGGAACACAGACACAATTAACATGAAAGGTTCCCGCGCTAAGTGTGTTCATGTGTCAAAGTGGGAATGAAAAGTGTTATTGACTGTGTAAAAGCACCAGCAGAGAATTTCATATTTCCATATGTACATAACAGAGGCTGACAAGAATGGACTTGAAAATATTAAAGGGCCAGTTCACCTAAAAATTAACATTTTCTGTTATCATTTATTAATGCTCATGATGTTATAAACCTGAAAGACTTTCTTTCTTCTAGAGAAATAAGAACAAAACGAAAAGGTACTGGTCCCTTTTTTCAATGGAGACTAAGAATTTTAAGATTCAAAGACTTGCAAAAGTACCATTAAAAAGTGTTGTAAAAGTAAAACTTAGTCAGAAAGATTTCTAAAAGATATTATAGCTTTGTGTGAAGAATAGACCAAAAGTTACATTTAAATTACATATTATCTTACCTTACAGTGAGATACTGACATTTATAAGTGTATCATTGAGTCATAATCACTCAAATCTGTCTGATATAATAATGAATCATTTAAACACTGAACAAGATCAGATTCAAAAGGATGATTCAAATTGTTCTTTTATGAACATTCATAAATGTGCCAACAATCATTTATATCACCCATAGCTATAATATGAATGAAATATAACGCTTAAATCATATGGACCACTGTCATGGTGCATTTATAGTAATTTTGTAAAAACAATTTCCATGGAAGTCTCAATATTCATTTTAAACATGGAAAAAAAGTGACGAGTCCCAATTCTTTAAAATCTATTCTTTTTCTGGTTCACACAGGAAATAAGCTCATTTGTTTTAGGAAATATCTGAAAGCAAATAATGTCAGTTTATACTTTTTGGTGAACTATTCCTTCAATTTGTACAAATTAATCACAAAATAAAACTATCCTTCTGATTAAAATCGCTGTCTAATCTTTGCATTGGGAGAAACTAATAGCATTGCATGTCGCCATGATATACTAATTGTGTACACAGTTAACACAATTGAAATAAGGGGGGTTTATTCATAAGACACGGACTAGAGCTGCTACACAAAATGTTTAACCTTGTGAAAATGAAGAGGGGGGAAAATGTGCCTCTCTTGAACCATCAAAGTTAATGGCTATATTTGGAACAAAGAGTGTGTGTATGGGTATAAACTAGGATTTCAATTCCAGTATCAGCCATTTAGCATGACCGAGGGGGACTGTGAATTAAAAAGGTGGTCCTTTATGTGAGACCCCTCTGCTCAAAAGGGTACATCCATAACTTATGTAGACAGCCCGGCCATTAGCCACCAGAACCGGGCCACCTTTACATAATACACTCTATACTAATCACTGACCACCGCAGTTACACACCTAATAGATCACACAAACCCCAGAACATATATTTTAGGATAAACGCCATATATCACACTCCTTTAAATAAAATCATCAGTTATATGATTGCAAATGAGAAGACTGTATGATATGAAAAGTGAAGAGAAATATTATACTGACATTTTCAATTCTGATGTAGCAGAACAACAGCATTAAAAGGGAAAGTTAGGCTAAAAATGAACATTTTGTCATTTTCATCATTATTATTTAACTGTAGTGTAATGTTTTTAAAAAGTGGCAGAAATGCACAAGTTCTTATTTTTACATTACATGTGACATCCATTGCAGTGGAATAAGAAGACATGACCTCATGTTGACAATAAGACAGCCGCCATTCATTCCCTATTGATGTCCTTATTTCAAATTGACACTGAGAATGTAAATATATTGACAAAATACCTCTCAGCAGTGCTGAGGCATCTCTTTTATTTTAACTTTTATTATTCACCAACAAGGGAGAATGACAATATGTGATTTTGTGAATAGAAACCATATGGGTTATAAATGTAGACAACGGCTTTTTCTAAAACTGAAGCAGAATCAGTGGTTTCAACTGAGATGGTGTGAAACACAGAGCCGTTGAGGTTTGGATGGAGCCAGCGGTAGGACTGCTCACACTGAACTGTTTAAAACTCTGTAATGTGTTTGCGTGCACTAAAGAGTGGTTCACATAAAGGCTGCATGTGCTTATAGAATGCACTGACGCTATAAACAACAACATGTGATGACATTACAGACATGTGGACAGATGAGAATGTTTTGGTTATGTTGACCTTTTCAAAGTGTCATCTAAGATTCTGTTACTCGAGCGATTGTGCAAGCTGTTTCTTTGACTCAATCACTGACGAAACGTTCAACCACTCATTAGTTTCACCTCATCCCCAATCACATCCACTAGACACCACAACATCTCTCAAGACACCAAACCTGGCAATATTACAAACCATTCTAGAGACTGCATGGGAGAGATTCTCAATAAGCACTAAATGGACACATTCTCACAATGAGACAGCTTGTGGAAACTGGAAAATATTGCTATGAAGCCAGGAGATCATTTCAGTCATGCTTTGCAGGAGAAAGTAACTAAATACTCTTAAAAGAAGTTACATGAGAACTGCTTAAGAAAAAATATACAAAAAATAAATACATTGTGTTATAATATACAATGTGTAATATGTGTCTAATAAATTAATATATTTTCTTAGTATTTGTTGCCTCTTTCGCAATAAAAATACCTAAATATACTTAAAACACGAGTTACTTGAGAGCTGTTTAACTTATATATATATATATATATATATATATATATATATATATATTACATAAATCAATTTAATTGAAAAGTTTTAAATAAAAATGAAAGAATTAAATTAAATTAAATATTAAATGAAATGTTTTACACTTAAAAAAGAACAAAAAAACAGAAAGTAACAAAAATAATCTAATATATAAACTGTGCTTTTTTTATTTTACTGTTTGTTAACAAAAAAAAAAGAACTCTGATTAAGAAAATTATTTTTGCTTATGGAAATGCCCTTTTCCCTCCAGAAATGCACATAGACAAAACTGATCACAACCCCAGCACCCCCCACACCAACTCCCCTGTCTCTACTTACATTTTTTTTTATTCCAGACCATTGTGTTGTTTCTATAAGCTAAATGCTTTAAAAGGTATAGAAGTCCCTTGAAATGAGAGCAGGAGGGTAATTGAACAGCTTAAAAACAGGAATCTAATTGTGCGGGCCCCTCCGGGGGCCAATATTGAACTACCTTATAATAGGTCTGAGATATTCTCTTCATGATTTATTGCCAAATCCCTGTATTTTTCAATACATTATAGTTTCTAAATTGTGTTTAAATTGAGTGTGGAGAAGCACAGGCCATTAGGAGATGCAGAAATGAAGATCATATTTAAATATTCATGCACCCTTTACCTTATTACTGAATCTGAACACTAACAAAATCAATATTAAGTGCAGTTTGACATAAATTTATTTATGGATTTCGACTTTCTAAGTAGTGTATTTTTTCACTCAAAAATTGCCAGTATAATGTAGTAATGATATCAAAACAGAGTGTCAGGGTGCATTAGACAGCCAGGCTCATGAAGTGCCACGAAAAAACTCCAGAGCATCCATGTAAAACTGCTTACTGGGCACAACTGTCCAGTTTTACAAACAGCACTCATTTTACAGCCCCATATCACACGCCGCTGCTTCACTGGATGTGAAACTGAGGGAAAGATACAGTTGTCTTGTTTGTCCAAACGATAAGCTCATGTTAAGCCCGATTGTATTAGAACCTTAATATGATGCAAGACATTAACTCACAAGGAGAGGTGGACGAAGGCCGAGACAGGTCATAGACACTCAAGATCCAACTAGAGATCAAGACGCACAATAAAAACAAACTGTGTACACTCCTGTCCACTCGGCTTAGGTCCAAGTTACTTTAGCTGACCTTAAAAAATGACCTCACTAATGAAACGCACATACTCAGAACTGAGGGTGCAAGTCTATAAAGATAGGATTTGAAGCATTATTAAATATAATATCATGAAATAATCGGGTAGAATATTTGTTTTCTACACAAATTTACAAAATCTATAAAAAAAAAAAATAATATTTTTTTTGCATTGGGTTGACATCACATTTTCAATGTAATATGGCTGTAATTTCCAAAATATTTTACATTAACAAATCTTCTCAGTATTGTATGAATAATAAACATTACAGGTAAAAAAGTATTTAAAAAAAAAATATTAATTATATATATGGAGAGAGAGAGAGAGAGAGAGAGAGAGAGAGAGAGAGGGAGAGATAGATAGATAGATTGATAGATCGATAGATCGATAGATAGATAGATAGATAGAAATTGGGGGTCATATTTTATACAAACCTCAAAAGAAAAAAAGTTTGCTTTTTTTTTTTTTGGAGATCATCACATTTTCCTGGTCAAAAGCTCATTTTGATTTTATACATTTTATATATATATTTTTTTTTTTAATTACCAAAAATAAAGAAAAATGTTTAAAGAATTACACAATATATTAATGAAAAAATACTATGCCAAATTGTTGCTAATGCTGCCTTAATGTTGCTAAAAAAATAGGCTTTATATAAAATTTTTTGGGTGAAATATAACCTAGACATTTCTTGATAATTTTCACGAGATTCACCCTGTAATACATATCTTCCCACAGAATACTTAGATGTGGCTGTCATGTTCAATATAAATAAATCAAAAATCCAACAGTATGACGTCTTCATTCAATTCCACCCAGTTTTTTATTTTCTCATGAATACAAAAATTCCATAAAAGGTGTGCAAACCTAATGAAATAGTGACATCATAAAGCTAAAGCCATTATAGAAAGATTACCCACCCCATTCTGAAATATCAAGACAGACCCAGTTCCCTTTTCATCATGTTGCTGCTTTTTTTTTCCCTCATTGCTTTATACACATTAGAGAGAGGAGCCATATGTCATTACTGTAATACAAGATAAAAGACAAAAGTTGGACTCTCCAAAGCTGCTTGCTAGGATTAGCAATAAAGAACTGTATAAACTTCTCAGAAGAGCTTAGCAAGCAGAAACCAGGCCTTTAAACATCAGTCAATTTATATTAGAATTTCCATACATGCATTTGCTTGTTACTGGCAATATACAAAAATGGTGCTTGCCGACAAATAAAGCATAATGTACTCAAGCCAGCGCATCAATAACTGCATCTGAGCTTTAAAAGAAGATGCAAAAAGGGGAGAGAGCACAAAGACGGCTCATATGAAATATATATCGCATTAAACAAGAAAACGTCAGAAAAATAAAAATGGCTCTTTGCTCGCACGACAGGCCCTCCATTCATCTTAGTGGAGACTGTAGCTCAACAGGAAATAAATAGCATCCTGTCAGCTCCCGTATTTCACGGAGTTACACAGTCAGGTTTTCGTGTTATGGACGACTCTCATAGCAGAGACCTCCTAGAAGCAGCATAAGCCTAAGAGGCCTGTGAGAGAAAGTGTTATGAAAAATAGAAGCAGAGACCACAAGAGCAGAGCAGTTCAAGCTCACAGTGGAAGATCAATGAAATCAGATTGTAGGCAAACAAAAACTAGTGAAAACTGACAGTGTCTTGCCTTTATCATGATTTCAAACGGTCATATATAATGCATGAAATGAAAGCAGACAAGGTAGACAGATGTGGCGTGTTAACCGCAAGGGAGTGGCTATAACTGAAAGATGATTGACCACCATCCTGGACATGAACTACTGGAAAACAGAGGTCAGCTAAGTTGAAGGAGTGATGCTAGAGGAACTGTTAGCGGTGTGTGTGCTGTTGTGATTGTCAAGAATATTAACATGTTTCTTTACAATACTTCACTAGGAGCACCCTCCAAATCCCATCCTACAGGCAAAGTTAGAAAAGGTATCACATCTCACTTGAAAGAATGATGAATTCAAATAAGTCATTCATAATGTTGGAAAAGATTTCTTCTTTAAAATAAATGCTGCTTGTTTGAGTTTGCGGTTTCTCAAATGATCCTGAAACATTTTTTCACTGTTTTCAACATTGATGATAATAAGAAATGTTTCTTGAGCACCAAATCCGCACGTTAGAATGGTTTCTGAAGGATCATGTGACACTGAAGAATGACGTAATTCTGAAAGCAGAAAATTCAGCTTTGTCATAAGAATAAATTACATTATTTTTATTAGGCTATATTACAATTATTTATATTATTTTACATTTTACATATTATATAAATTATACATTTTATAAAAGAAAACAGTTATTCTAAATTGTAATGATATTTCATAATACATTTCCTTTTTATTATTATTTTAATTTTTGATCAAATAAATGCAGTCTTGATGAACATAAGAGACCTAAATATATATATATATATATATATATACAAAAAATATTATCGCCGTTATTTCTCCAAAACTAGGGGGTTTACAAACATTTGTGAAAATCAATTCATATAAAATAAATAAATAAATAAAGTAGTAAACAGAATTTCATTTAAAAAATGTAATTAAAAAATTTGGTTTTATTTAGTCAAATGTGGGTTACATTTATCAAATTACTAATTTTATTTGGTTTTCTAAAAACTGGTCAAAAATAATGAATATTATATTGACAGTTGTAGCTTTTAAACCAAATCTACAAACAGTCTTTGAAAAAAAATATATTGGGGGTTGTTAAGCAATAAAGTTCATTTGGAACTATATTTGTTATAAAACAACATCAACAACACCTCCACTAGCAGAAAAATTAACAGTGGATGTTAAAAAAAGAGCATTTATACAGTAGTACAATGACCTTTTAAAAGAATATGCATATAATCGATAATCAAAATCTGCTTCATTTGCATCCATAAGCAATAAAGTTTTCCTTTGGGTTTATAAGTCAATGTATAAGGCAATAGTAAACAAACATCCCTTATCATATGAGATCCCAAACCTAGTTCATCTATGACATATGTCCCTCTAGTACAGATATTCAGCATGCAGCAGATGCCACCTGTCTGATGTTGGTGAACTCCAATGCTTTTTCTGGCATTTGCTCCCGCAGGTCTGACATTCATGATCTCTCAATTATGTATGAACAGCAAGCAATATCCTTTACTGTCATGCCCACACAACATATTTCATTTTCCTGTGCACAGATGCCCAATCAAATTCTCCACATAATTATGATGACTTATTAAAAATGAGCCCAAACACATTATTCGTAAGACTGCAGTTTGTCTCAGTGGCCAAAATGATTTCAAACAGCTTCTCTGTTAGAGCTGGGCACAATAGATTCACTGGAAGCCCATGGCAACATCTGTCACAATGTGTCAGCACAAACATCTGTCAATGTGTCAACGTCTCTGAAAGGTGAAGAAAAAAGGCAAAGTGGCTAGATTAAAGCAGATATTGGTTGGGGGAAATTCAGTTGTTGTTTTTTGCTGTGATATGAAGTGATTTCATGTCCTCTTTCAAGCAAACCATCCGTGACTTACTGAAACTCACTGAAAATGTCATTTTTTTTATTGGTTGTATAAAAAGCCTTTCTGTGGCTGTGGTTTCCCGGTGTATAGAGTACAGCCACATCTTGGGAATACACAGCTCAGCGGAGAGAAAACATCTCAAACACCATGTTTATCTGCCACACAACATGCGGCCATTAAAAATACATGAGGCCACCATCCATTATTCCGTCTTCGAATGGCAAAATCTGCATTAAGCTAGAGGAATCCTTCTGTTTTAGGATAAATAAATAAAACAGGCACTTACAGATTCCTCTTGCTTTATTATAGAGAGAGGAATTGCATGTGTTTGCAGAGGAGCGGGAAATGTGCGGCGCTTTCTAAATATGAATGAATTAATCAAAACGTTTGCAATTAGGACCTCACGTATTTTCTGTTCATTCAAATGATTTTGCCACTTTTCTGAGAAAAGGCATTTATTATTTAAATTACTAGTTGCTTTTTCAATACCGAGGTGATTTCTGCCGCAATGTGCCCAACAAGTCTTGTCAGTTGCGATTGGGGTGCAAATTCTCTAATCAGAAGTGGCATCAATCTGACATGAAAAAAAAAAACTTTAAAATTTTGCAACACGAGACAAAATGGAGAAATGCATGCCGAAACAAGGAAAAGCAGCACTGCGTACAGTTTTCCAA
Organism: Carassius carassius; assembly: GCF_963082965.1. NCBI lineage: Eukaryota > Metazoa > Chordata > Actinopteri > Cypriniformes > Cyprinidae > Carassius > Carassius carassius. Next base: position 18,297,744 of record NC_081800.1, read on the forward strand.
TCAATAATTCATATCTCTCACATCCAACAACTACTGTCCTGTTTTCTGGCATCTCTTCTGTAATTTCTACTATCAACATTGTGCGTCTAAATATTTGAGAATTCTGTCAAAATGGATGTGTTGTTTTAATTCAAAATAAATAAATAAATAAATAAATAAACTTGAACGGGCAGTAGGAAGAACTTTAAGGGAATATTCCGGGTTTAGACAGTTCACCTAAAAACAAATATTCTGTTATCATTTTCTCACCCTCACATCATTCCAAACTTGTAAGACTTTCTTTCTTCTGTGGAACATAAAAAAAGAAATGTTAAAAATTATTGTTGTTTTTTTTTGCTCATTCAGGTGGTACAGAATAAGTCTAGTTACCAACATTCTTAAAAATATCTACCTTTGTGTTCCACAAAAGAAAGAAAATAATACTGAATTAGAATGACATGAGGGCGAGTAAATGATGACAGAATTTTCATTTTTAGGTGAACTATCTCTAAAGTTCAAAGACTGTTCATATAATAAATAAACAAATAGAAGGGCCGGGCGATATATCGGACGATCACGCGCATCTAGTCAGTAAATCTGGTTCCGTGATTACTGCTAAATCACCATCACCTGCTTTCAAATGGAGCGCCATTTAATAGAGCCGTAGATCACTGACAAGCTACGCAATATCGCCCAGCCCTAATTACGGTATAACTGTAAAGTTTTAATAATCGTTCTAATTTTATGGGATTTGGGAAGTCCACACCAAAATAATTATATTGACTGAGAAATCACTTTTTCATTGTTATTTTTTTTTTCAGCTTAAACACAATGTGCTTTATACATTTTAAATGACATTTATGCTTTACATGCTCCAAAACCAGGCCCCATTCACTTGCCCTGTAAATGCCTCACCATAACCTTTATTTTGCTTTTTAGAAATGAGGGAAGATTTTAAATTGCGTTAATCAACATTACAAATTCTATTAATTGGCCTATTAATTAACTTGAACCTGGAATATCCCTTTAATATTATTTTAAAACCTCAAACTGTAAATCATCTCTAGACATCCTGCTCCTCATGAAGCTCTTGTGAGGAAGATTTCAGAAAGAGCTGTACAGGATGCAAAATATTGCATTATTTAGTTCAGAGGTGCCGGTTGGATTAATGGTAAAACTTTAAGTGGCCTAACAGGCATTCTTCAAATGATTAGCTTGCTAAATCTGAATCAGGAATGGAGGTCCTCCTCTTTGACCCGGCTGCCCTGCTCTTGTCATTACTGGGCACACTGTAACCTATAAACAACAACTTTTCATCCACTGTAATTGCTACATAATTAAACAGATGCAGTGGAATGACCTCCAGGTAAACTTATATTTACATCGCAGCTGTTAATGACTAAAGCTTTGATTAATTCCTCTCTTAAGAAGATGAGGATCCCAGACCTCTTTGTTTTGGAGTCAAAGGAGAGCTTCATACCCACTGATGCAAGAATGAAATAAAAATTTAGACGATCTTCTAATTAAGATGGGCCATTTAACAACCAAAGTGAAGCAATTTAATGAAGTATTCATAGTACATTCCAAATCACTGTATTTCACTTTTACACAGTTTCTTTCTTCTCTGTCCTCTAGCTTGCTTAAAATCTTTGTCAGGCTTTTAACAAGGGTTCTGTATTTAGTGAATTAGAACAGAAATGTGCTGTAACATAGAAATGCATATGTTAATAAAGTAAGAATGTAGTAAATTAATGAACTGTTTTGCCTTAGGGCAAAATGAATGACAGACCCCCACACATGAGTTAATTTTTCACAACTTTGGTTATGCTTTCAACACTCTAATTGAAATTCAATGTACATTTCAAAAAGACTTTATTAAAGTAACTCTTGATGTAAATCGCACCTGATCTACTGTGAGACTGTTGTCCATTAAGAACATTCATAACATGCTCTTTCTGGATTTATCTCATCTGTGTCATTATAATTTTTGCTCAGGTTTTGTACACTGATCATTCTTAACCAAACATTTTTCTGTCTGCTCAGAATCTCAGATCCTAGGGCCACAGGACCCTTTGGGTAGCTGTCAGACATCACCTCCACACAGACTCATCATGTCAGAGAGGGGCATCTCCAGCCATTAGAAATTTATCAGCACATATTGCCCCCTGGAACATCATGACCATCCCCCAAAAGCCCACAAAACAACAGGCCTGCCTCATGGTCACAATGTCACATCTATTCAAATCAGCCCTTCATTCACAAGATTGCAGTGGAAATTGGTCTTTTGTCACTCAAAATTAACGATCTCTTCCCAAATCCCCATGGAGAATTCCAAAGTCCCTATCAATGACGGGTCACTGACTCATGTCCAGGATGCCGAGTGTACTTTTAAATAGAAGTGTTTTAGTAAAATCTATATTCACTGTTTCCAGTAAACTCCAGAAGGCGGTCAAAACAGGATGACTGCTCGGATAGGTTCATAAGTTTCATCAGCCTGAACTCAAAAATAGACCCTCAAACGCATCAATATCGGGGTTTGAATATACACACTGAAAGTGAGACACAATCCTCCAGATGAAGTTAGCAGGGAGACGCCTGACCCGATATTTCCTTTGCTGTTTGGTCAGGAAAGGGAAGGTTATTGTAAACCGACTTGAGAGTAAATAATCCCTACGTTTCCATAGCAAAGTCATCAACAACATGCAGAAACAAAGGACGAAAAGACAATAAATCTAATGATGGTCAATTTTTGTTTTAGTTTCCAAAGTGTTTTCGAGGGAAATTCTATTTCAAAACAAAGAGGCGCCTACATTTTTCCATGGAGAAGGGGAAATCAGATGTTTCAGAGATTTCTGTGATTCTTTTTTTATTTCTTCAAGTGAATAGCCGTGTATTTTTCCTGGCAGGCCTGCCCTGTGTTGTGACACCTGTATGGATACTGTTTGTTATTCTGTCAAGAAACTTCCAGTATAACGAAACCTGTTTTTAGGACTCTGTAACAAGAAAGTTTCAAAGTTCAAGATGTTTGAAACTATAACTTGGCCCACACTCAAAATGCGAGTGCCATTCAGAGCATTTCGATTGTGATCTAAAGGACAAGGTTGAAACAACATGTTGAAATTGTGAACTTCAGATGAACTACGTTTAAACTGTTAAACAGACAAAAAGTAACTCATCCTAGACCTGATGGCTAAAAATAGCATGCTAAATAAATGTGTCATTTGAGGGTTGATTTCAGATCAAAACATTGATGTGTTTGGTTGAGCCTGACACATGAAGCAAGTTAAACAAAAACTGAGTTACAGACTTGATTTCGTGCAGACAAAACCAAACAAATCCAACCTCTTGTTGACTGGTTCAGTGGTCTCGCATTACTCAGAGTAAAAATGTGATGTTTACTAAAACAAAAACAAAAAAATATTTTTTTTTTAAATCTAAAGCTTATATATAACATTTTATATTTCTCCCAATTTAAATAAAAATCTTAATATTAATTACCATATTATAAATGCATTACATGTTTGTAAACTATGATTTGTAGATTTTATATTTTAAAACTTTTCATATGCTTTAAAAAAGCATAACATTTAAAGAAGGAGGTGGAGCGCATGCCAGTACAGGATGCACGACTGTGAGCATCCTTGGCGGATTATGTAAGACACTACTGCTGTCCATTCTGATGATCACATGACAACCCATCAGAGCTGGGAAGAATTGCACCAGGGCCAGGAAAAGCAGAGCTCAGAACTTATGAGTTTCTGTCAATCGGTACAGGGGTGTTCCCATTGCGTCACAGCTTGAGTGAACCCTATGAAGGAGAACTGATGAGTTGCTAAATATTTTAGTGGAAACTGTGACACATTTTGTCAGGTTCAAAAGAACAGCATGTATTCGAAACAGGACTTCTTTTTTTTTTGCTGTTACTGTTACTTTTCTTCAATTTAAATGTGTCCATGCTCAATGAAGTATTCATTTCTTTACAAAAATAAATCTCACTGTCCCCAAACTTTTGAATGGTGGTGTATAATATTCTGTTTGGTGATGCTAATGACTCAGGAATCACACACTCCACCTTTAACCTCTTTTCCAAGAAGATATGGCCAGTAAAACCATATTATCACGCTAATACATGAGCAAAGAGAAGAGTCTTTACCGTGTGTCGTATGCGAGACGCTGTACAGCTTACGTGGCTTTTGGTAGCTCAGAGACATGATTATTCAGAGGTAATATTTTATCTTAGCAGTTTGCAGAGCTTTGTTTGCCATTCTTTCAAGCAGGTGATAAAAGAGCAGCCTTGGCATGCTGGCTCTGATTATGATCTAATTGTTAACATTCAGTGTGCCTTATTATCAAGCCTTACGATGAGCAGTTAGAGCTTTGTTAGTGTTGGCAGAAGGCTCTGAGAGAGCGATTCTGCTACCGGTGGTGCATTACAGAAGTACTAGTTAGCACTAAGGTGGCATGAGAGGAGCCCCTGCCGCCAACGACAACAACAACAAACAAACAAGAATTCATGGCAAGCGTTTATTATCTGGTTTAATTGCTCATCATCTGGAGGATCTGACAGTTGTGGTTAATGAGAGAGAGAGGAGAGGCGCAGGCTGTTGGCAGAAGGTTTCATGACAAAGAGGATGCTGGGAGAAGAGGAGTGAGAGTGGGGGAGTTTGACACCGAGATCTGGAGCAACTCATTCCAGTCGAACAGAAGCAATGGATGTAAGCAAAATCATTTTCTAATCAAAATATCAGTCAAAAAAAAAAGCCTTCGCTTTAGTTCAGCTGATTTCTTTGTAAGTCTGATTAACCTGGATGTCATTAACACACAATCACAAAGAGGAATTGGGCCTACACTAATCAGATGGCTAACACATACAGGATATCAGAAAAACTGAACCCCTTCCTAATGATCTCATCTGGGCTACAGGCCTGGACACGGGACCTCCCAGACACTGCAACTTCACACACGTCACGTGCATAACAGGTTCAAACTGACAATCGCCAGAACAAGACCTCGGTGAGCTATAATGCTTCACATACTGCAAACATAGACTGCTTAATGGACTTTAACTTACAAGACCAGGAAAAGACAAATGCAATATTTGTCACAACTTTCAGAGCCCAGCTGATTGTGTGTGATTTTTTTTTTACCATAAAAACATAAACAAAACAAAAAAATCTTACCAACACCAAAACTTTGAATAGTGTTAGTGGTGTTGAGCAGTGAAAATTGAACTAGTGAAAAAGTTTATATTTTTTTATTTTTCTATTAGAAATTACTTCATTAGCAACTATTAACAATCTAACTGAAAAAAAAATCTAATTCTTAAATGTTTCTTATTTATCTGGCATCAACATTTTTCTTTGTTTTTAATTTTTCAAGTTTAAATTATATTTGTAATCTCAAATTTTCTTTGTGGTCTCAAACTTAAAGCCTACAATTATGTTATAAAATAAAATGAAGTCCATGTCTTGGGCTATTTTTGGAACTGCTTTGTATGATACACAAATGGGAAGTTATAAATAGCAATAAATAGATGTTACATTAATCTTCATTATAAAATGGTATATGCAGGAAATTTTGCGAGAGCAAATGGGCTTCTCTTCATACACTAATAAAAAATACTTTTTCAATAATTTCATATTAAATGAAATGATATTACATAAACATTGTAATCAACAGCAAATTGAAGACGTGAAGAAAACTGCTTCATCAGTGTTAACTTACTGGTAGGGGCACGATGCCAATAGAGAAGACCCTCCCAAAAACCACTGGATCTAAACTCATTCACAAATATCCCATTGAGAAACTCTGGCATATAAGTTGGCGAGTGTCCCTAGAAACCAGCTGCATCTGTTTATGTTTACCTTCACGCTCCTACCAGCTAATGCCATGAGTACATCTGCTACTGTGCAACGAAGCTGTGGTTACATGCATGGTTGGCCCATGATTCTGTAATTGCCCAGCAAGTAAGATAAAGAGTCAGAGCGTAACCACCAAAGCCTTTCCTTCCCTTCCAGAGCCTCTTTCCTCTGCCAGCTCTTGTCCTCTTGTGGAAAGCTCATTGCTGAACTGGTTCAACACATTGAGCTGCAATAGTAACACTGCTTTTACAAACCAGAGTAAGAAATACACTGTAAAAGAAAATAAAATCCACCCATTTCAACTTAAATAGCTCAGTTACTACCTTAAATTTATAATCAAAATGGTTGTAGAAGTCAATTTAAATTACATTTTAAATCAAGTTAAATTTCATATAACTTAAAATTGCTCAACTCATTTTGATGAGTAAATGTAAAAAAAAAAAAAACAGGTTGCCATGATTTCTAATCTTATTTTTTTTACAATGTCCTCTCATGATTATATATATATATATTACTATTTTTAATGTTTTTGAAAGAAGTTTCTTCTGCTCATCAAGCCTGCATTTATTTGATCTAAAATACAGAAAAAAATGTAATATTGTGATATATTATTACAATTTAAAATAATTGTTTTTAAATTTATTATGTTTTTATATCATTTATTTCTGTGATGCAAAGCTGAATTTTTAGGATCATTATCACATGATCCTTTAGAAATCATTCTAATATGATGATTCATGATCAAAGTTGGAAACAGTTCTGCTGCTTAATATTTTTTCAGAACATGTGATACTTTTTAAGGATACTTTGATGAATAAAAAGTAAAAAAAAAAAAAAAAAAAAAAAAAAAAAAAGCTATGTTTTTAAAATATAAATATTTTGTAATAACAATATACACTACTGGTCAGTAATTTGGGGTCAGTAATTTTTTTTTAATCAAATCAATACTTTTATTCAGCAAGGATGTGTTAAATTGATAAAAAGTGATAGTAAAGAAAATATATTACTAGAATATATATTATTAGATTTTTTAGACACCAGAACTGTTTCCAACACTCATAATAAATCAGAATATTAGAATGATTTCTAAATGATCATGTGATAGACTGGATGTTACATGTGACACTGAAGGCTGGAGTAATGATGCTGTGTGTGTGTGTGTGTGTGTGTGTGTGTGTGTGTGTGTGTGTGTGTGTGTGTGTGTGTGTGTGTGTGTGTGTGTGTGTGTGTGTGTGTGTGTGTGTGTGTGTCACACAGACCAAAAGTCATTTAAAGCAAAATGTTTTTTTTTCTATTTTTATCAAAGATTCCCTTTATTTCTCTGAAGTCAAAGGTAACAGTATAAATGTTTGTTACTGTTCATATTTATGAATATTTTTTTATTGTTACAACTGTAATCAAATTAAATTATAAAATATTTCAAAAAGTACAAATATATACAATTTAAATATATATAGAATAAAAAACTTACACAAACACTAACTGATGTTTCATTGTGAATTTGGTTATTATTAGTAGTAGTAGTACAAAGGAGGACTATAATAAATCTAAAATATATATTTAAAAAAAAAAGCACTGCAAGCACAAAGTTTTGTAAATGTTTTTAGCTCATTATCGTTATCAATTGTGACAATTAAAAACATCTCTGGAAGCAATGCAAAATTTAACCAGTGTGTGGTTTCAAACATCTCACAGATGTGCAACTCAAGGAGGGGGACATGAAAAGAATTTTTAAGCCTACACAAACAATAAAATGCCTCAGAACAGCCACATGAAAGACTTAAGATGTTGGTGTACTTTGTGCTGTTATTGTGTTTCCTGTTCACAACTGCATGCAACAGATGCCAAAGAAAACTCTGGCAGCGTGGCCCCCCTCTGACCCCCTGGGTAAGAATTACACTGTGACAGCGTGCAAACCACTAGAGGACACAATATCCAACGCATACAAATGTGCTCTTGTTTTGTCATTTAATACAGAACACATACTGTTAGACACTAACAAGATGAGGATGAGAAAGGGTGTTCTTTGGATTGCTCAATTATCGAGACTAATCACAATACATTTTATGAGTATCAGTGGTCTTTCTTCCAGATGCTCAGAATTAAGAAGAATATCTTCCCTGGGTTACATTTAAATGACCTGCCCTTTCAAAAGTCTAACTGAATTCATTCAAGCATGGGAAATTGCATAGTAAAGGCAAATTAACTAACCTCACATCTGAGGTCGTTTTCCCACTAAATCTAAGAGTGTTCATCAATGCAGAGTATTTATGTCTTATTAAAAAAATAAAAATAAAAATTAAGCACATAAAATGTCAGTCAAGTATATACATAAAACGTATATATATGCGTTTTGACCAACTGACACGGACCTCAAAATGCTAAGTTTTAGACAAGTTGCTCACTGCCTTGGAGTGACCTGGGATCTTCTGTAAAAGCCAAACATTGAACAACACTGACCTCTTCTGGCTATTCCTCAAACTGCCACTGAGAGTTAGTCAGCATCTACTGTACCTATCACTCAAGAGACCAAAATGTACACTTAAAAATTACAGCTAAAATTACTGTTCACATCTGTGAATTAAAAATAATAATAATTAAATTAAACTGTTGTAGCTTGATGCCACGTGGAAGGAATTAGCAAGAAAGCATCTCTGGTTCACATCATGATCATTCAGAACACAAGAACACAAACGAAGCATGGGTTTTAGTACAAAAAAAAAACACTGTGCATTAATCCAGATCACATATCAATCATAAGATTATCTGTCTTTTGTTTTATTTTTCCCACAAAGAATCCTGCACTATTTAACATACCTATATATCTATATATACATACACTATATAAGCTATAATGCACAGAAAATATTCCATTAAAATGTACAAAACAATCAGATTAGCAACAAACTGAACACTGCAACAATATTACAGAAATATTACTGAGGCAATTTTTACTAGTATCAATAATTTAGACGCAAGATGGAGCCAGTATGTAACTGTTAAATATCTAAATATTTAACTAATTAAAAGAGTGATTTAATTATGTTCAATCTTTTATTTTGTATTATTAATATTATTATTATTATTATTATTATTATTATTTATTAAAAGTATATCAAGAAAACAAATTACAATATATCTACTTTTTTGTTTTATTGTGTAGGGCAGCATACAGTAATCATTACTGTATATTTTGTTTAAATAATGTAATTTGTTTATTTAGAATAATTATTAACTGACATGCAGCGATATGAATGTTGTGACTGACCAATTAGAATAGAGTATCTCTGTTAGGAGAGAGCTGCTTAGTAAATAAACCATCTTTACCACTCTGAAAAAAAAATCTAAACAATCATACATTGCAAAAGATGAAAGAAATTGTACTAAAGGCACTACAATATTACATTATGCTTAAGGAAATAAAGTAGAGAGCCAAGAATACTGCTTCATCTGCTAAACTGCCAGGCACTTTCTGTCTTTCAGTGAAGTGACAGGGATAGTTACTGCGCAACCTGAGAATTAGCACCAATTTTTTTAATTCTAGACACCACATTTATTCCTGTGACGTGACACACACAGCTGAGGGAGTTCTGAGACAGTAGCTTGTATTTAAATGGCACGACAAACACAGTCTTAGATGTAATCATTCCCCACATGTGATTGCTTGTCAGTGGAGAAGATGCATGGGTCCACTTGACTGTTGTGTTGTAAATCCCAGTCTGAGTGAAAATGGTGCTTAAATGTGTAGCTGTATTTCAAACTGTGATTACAAGTGTTGTGATTAATGGACTACCAACAGTAATAGTGTTGTTTGGAAAATCACTGACTTGTGTGCGGTTGGTACCTGCATATCCATCCGTTCTGCACTGCAGCCCCTCACAGTCAATGATGCACAGATGAACTTCTCGAGAGATCTTTGTTGTGCTTTAGGCCATAAAGTGTAGCTGTAAACAGTTTGTTACTATCTCCGTTGATGGTGTACTAAGTGCATCAGATGTTTGGAGTTGTTGGATTTGTACTGAGGTTATACTGGATTCTTCATCTGCTGTCTGTGATGCTGTAGACATCTCTGGTTGCACAGGAGGGGTAAACTCTTTGTTGTAATAATCAGGAACTTCTAGCTTGTCTGTTATCCCCTCGGGTGAAAGTGTTGTCACATTAGCTTCTTGTGTGTCACTGTGTAATAAATGGAGGTTTGATTTTAACATATCTGAAAAACAATTGCAATTTGTAGTTTTTAATACCAGATTGAGGACTCAGACAAAGTAAATAACCTAAACATGGCAAGCTGTTTTTTTTTAAACACCTTGAAGTGATTCAGGAACATTTTGACAGACACTAACCTGAACAAAGGGATTTTTCCATGGTCCAGTGCATTTTCTGATTTGTCTTTTTAAATGTGAGAATAGCATCTATCTTGTAGAAATTTTGCTGAAGTTTTTCACCTGACTGATCGATGCACTCCTAAAAAATACCAAATTAAAAAAAAAATGAAATCAAAATTCAAAAGTAATTATTTGAAAGCCCTAAAAGGCAAAACTATTTACATATGAAATTGCTTTATATTAGAAAAGAATTTATATATATATATATATATATATATATACACACACACACACACAGTATGTATAAAATAATATACTATTTGTATTCAGATAAATTGCAGACACTTAAAAAAAAAGTTTTTAAAAAATTTTCACAGTTTTTCTATTTCTGTATTTGTAATTTATGTAATTAATTTTCAGCAGCCATTACTCCAGTCTCCAGTGTCATGATCCTTCAGAAATACTTCGAATTAGCTGATTTGGTACTTAAACTTCTTATCAATTTTCTTTGATGAATATAAAGATTAAAAAGACTGCACATTTGAAATTTAAAAAAAAATCATTTGAAATACCTTTACTGTCATTTTTGATCAATTTAGCCATCATTGCTGAATAAAAGTATTGATTTCTTTCAAAAGGTCCTTTGAACAGTAATGTGTATATATTTAAACTATACACGTCTAACCTTTTTCTGTTGAATATGGGATGTGGGAATGATAAGCTGCACAAAGTCATTTGTCTCTGACCACTTGAAATTGTCAGTCTGTTCCACAATAACAGAGCTTACTGACAGGGTTTCATTTTGATATCCACCTTTTTTGGTCAAGCCCACACGCTGTTTATAGACATGCAGCACAGTGTCTTCAGATGACGAATTGTTCACTGAAAGAAACACGCAGAATGGCTAGCCGATTCAAATATGTAAGATATGAAAAAATAAAGATGTGCCAAGATATATCCATAATAACAAACTGTTTGGACAGGCCGCCTCCATGCTGTAAGCATAATGGCCACTGACCAGTTTGAGAGGTAAGAAATGTCCTTCAGATTTGAAAACCTAAAAAAAAAAAAACAGACTTTTAATAAAAATAAATCTCCTGCTGCAATGTTTAAAGCACACAATGGATTAAATGAGAGGTTTACAGACAATTCTTTAGCCAGTTTGGATATTTTTTAACTCAAGCACAAAGCCAAAAATACACTATTCAATTACATACCATTAGGTGGCACAGTTTAGTAAATAATTCTAGTTCAAGCAGGGTCAGAAAATTTAACAAGGGCTTTCAGTTGCAAACATGCAAAAGAAAATGACAAAAATACTCCTCAAATTGAAAATAATGAATACCTCCTTTTCCTTTTTGTATATAAAAGATGTATGTGTGTTCTGTTGCTAAATGATTTCAAATTTTCACAGCCGCACAGTATTACCTGCACAGGATTTAAGATGGTGTCTTCTCCCCTGAACTGTTATGTTTGGTTTGTGCATTTCAACATTTACTAGAATTAAGACTGGACTCCTCCAAAGCCACCACCAGACTCCCTCTCAAGGCCAGAGACCAGTCGAACTGATTGGACAAATCATTAGGGGACATTCCACGTCATAAACAGTACATTCAACTGTTCATAACCTCACATATCCACACATTCAACTGTTCATAACCTCACATATCCACACATTCAACTGTTCATAACCTCACATATCCACACATTCAACTGTTCATGACCTCACATATCCACACATTTATTAAAAATTACCTCATTATTCCAGTTATCCACAGGGATCTCTCTGGTAACCAACACCAAAAAAAAAAAAAACCTGAAAAATCACTACAAAATGTTGATGTAATTCTGAGATACAGTGAAAAAAAGGGTCAGATGTTTATATTAGCAACACATTGCAAATATGTTTCAGTGACAAACAGGGACATTGTTTAGATTTTCCATGGACACCAAACCCACTGACATGAGCAAGAGACTTATAAAACTAGTACACAGAACATTTTGCAATATATTCGTTACATATTCTTTTTAAAAAAAAAAAAAAATTAAATGGTGGTCATACTCACACCTTCCACTGTCTGTCTTACTGTGTGACATATGGGCTTCTTAAAGTAATTTTATTAAATATAATATCATCATTATATTCATATTTTTATATACTATTCAAATATTTTAGAATGTTTCAAGTTATCATTTTGTGCAACATGCTTGAGAGAACATGCTATGACTTCTGTTATAAAAATTATTTTTGTTCGTTTGTCAACATCAAATTCATTATATAAGATGTTTAATATGCAATCTTAATCAAAATTGATGATGCACTGTCGTTATTAAAAACTATTTCTAGAATACCAGCAGAATAACAGTAATAACAGTATTTCCTGAAAGGAATAATATCACTACATTCCAGTAAGATGTTTTACAGACAGAAAATTCATAAAGTACAAAAAGGGGATCTTAACAAAATAATAAAGAATAATCTGTCAGTCTTATCCTACAATTAGTATAAATGACATATCAATTATCTAAAAGTGTAAAATATGTAATGTGGATACTATAACAATTAGTTTTTTCCAACAAAAAAAAATCTGTTAATGGTGGCCCACAGATCTGTTTCTTTCTTCTCTTGCGTTAAGGTCAGAAATTCAGTGCCCATATATCTCACCTTGAATCTGTAATATTCCAGACAGCCAAAGCCTTAGTCGCTCAATTCTCATTCTATGAATCCAAAGTGCCATGTACTCAGAGAAAAATTCCACATCACCCTCTAGGAAAGTAAAACTGAGTCAGTTTTAATTCTTTAACTGCAGTATAGAGTAACATACTGTAAAGTAATTATTAACTGTCATGCTTGCAGATGGACTGCCCACCCAGTCTCTCTTCTGAAGTCACAAAACATTTCCCCATATGGGCAAAATGAAGTGCCTATGTGAAGCAAAGGGCAACAATAATAATTTTAGCAATATTACAGGAGAAAATATATAAATCATCACCATCTAGTTACTTACACTGAAATAAGTAAAACCCTTGTGAGCATCAGCGCCATGGCTCATTTGGTTCTTGAGGACAGAGAGGTGATACAACTGCTTTTATAATACTATCAAGTCAGTTGTGTTTGGCCTTTTAGGTTACAAGTGAGTGTTAGAGCAAGGCTGACCCACTTCATAATAAAAATTGTAAAACACATATGTAAGTGTGAAAAAAGCAATGGATGGAGGGAAACCTGCACGGCAATAAAAATCTCTCCCTTTCTTTCATTCACTTCTTTTAACTCACAAGGTTTTACCTTTTCCAATAAAAATGCCATGGCCACTTCATGTGTTTACAGTTGTTATCAAGAACTATGCAAGATTACAGCACAGTAAATCTTCATTCAGTTGTGATTGTGCTATAAAATTGCATGTTTATAAGTATAATTAATATTGATTAGCCTACATTATGTTTGGCAGCATGATGTAAACCTTGTTGTGTCCTTCTTGGCCATTACAAAATGATAAAAAATAAAACAACAACAACAACTGTAGGTCCTAACAACACCCATGAGATGGCCGATCAAACCATCCCGGGTTCCAAAAGTGAAATCAGACATTGTATGATAAAGCCTTTTAACTCCATTTTTAAATTTTAAGCTATTAATATATCCAATATTTTTTATTATTATTATTTATTAAACGTTGTTTTTTCATAAATACATAGATTATTTCACTCAGTCAACAAAAGGTGCATACTGGTAATATTACAGGCCTTTGTATTGTGTTCCAGTGCTTTTGTCTGTTCTTAAATCTGATGTAACAAACCTGTAAGATGCGATATGAGCAGAAGCTTTTAACACTACAGTGGATTCTTGTATATTTGACATCATTTCAACCTCCTGAAATATAAATAACAACGCCACCACATGCCAAGAACATGAACAGACACGACAACATTACACCTACACCATCTGATATAATATACCACAAACTACGTTGGGCGTTTAAAAAGTAAGCATATTACGTGTACAACCCCCCTCCATGTGCTAGGATGCGACGCTCCAAACTGATGATGTCATTCCTCCAGTGACGCATCTGGTAGCCATTTTATCAGTTTAAGGGGTCGAAACGGCAACTGGATGCATTAGTCCACGCGTTTTCGTTATATTATTACTTAACGTTGCTTGTTTTAATCTCAATCGGTAGATAAACAATTACAGTCGATGAGTAGGTGTTTGTACACCGTGAAAATTGGCGGGAACAGGGTGCGACGCGACGCGTAATTCATTTCTAACGTGCTAGCTTAACTAATGGCGCCCCGCTTTATTTGACAACAGTCGCACGTAAACAAGAGACATCAGACTTGTTGCCAGCCAGTTTGTGGTTGTGTTTACTTCTGAGGTCTTTCCGGTGTCCTAATTTCTGTTTCGGCACCATTTGTGGTCTTATAGTTGAATTATTGATCTCGAAGCTGTTAGCACAGCTCGCGCTCTTGGTATAAACATGACTGAGTGTTATATTCGCGTCGCGGAGGATGAGAACGAGGAGCCTATGGAGATACCGTCCGAGGAGGACGGCACCGTCCTGCTCTCCTCCGTCGCCGCGCAATTTCCCGGAGCCTGCGGCCTTCGATACCGTAGCCCCGTGTCTCAGTGCATGAGAGGGGTCCGACTGGTGGAGGGGGTTCTTCATGCACCTGAATCAGACTGGGGCAATCTGGTGTACGTGGTCAACTATCCAAAAGGTAAAATTAGATGTATTGGGTTTATTTGATTGTAGTGACTAAATAATATGGGGCTTGTTGATGCATAGAAAATATTGTCTTATATCATTCACCCAGTTTTCCCACTACTAATGCATATTGTTCTTGTAAATTAAATCTAATTGATTGTCTTAAAATTAAAAAATAACTATAATAATAAAAATATCATACAGATAACAAGAGGAAGATGGATGAAATGGATGCTGCATCGGCAGTGAAGATCAAGAGAGGTGTGCAGAAGACATCAGATTTGATTGTGCTTGGGTTGCCGTGGAAAACAACAGAGCAAGACCTTAAAGATTACTTCAGCACTTTTGGAGAAGTGATCATGGTGCAGGTTAGTATGAGTATTAAATAGTTTACCCCAAACAAATACTCACCCTCTAAAATAATGACCCTTATACACAGAAAATTGTGAACATGTTTAGAGAATGGTGGGGTAATTCACTTTAATGTATGGAATTAGAAGCTCAGTATTCTGCTTTAAACGACTCCTTTGGGGTTAGAAAGAAATGAAAATTATACAGATTTTGAAAAGTATGCATAAATAATGACAGAATTGTCATGTTTGGGTGAACCATCACTTAAATATCATGCATGACCTGCTCTCACAGGTGAAAAGAGATGCAAAAACGGGAAATTCCAAAGGATTTGGCTTTGTAAGATTTACAGACTACGAAACACAAATAAAAGCCATTTCCCAGCGGCATATGATTGATGGAAGATGGTGCGACTGCAAACTTCCAAACTCAAGGGTATGTCAGCAACACTAATGTCATGTAATACTACACATAGCTCACATTTTGGTATATAAGTTACAAAGGGTTTAAATTTGAACATATACACGTTTCATGTTTCAAATGATTTGTTATGCCCTTGCTGTTGTGAACATTGCATGAGTAGACCCTGTTTTCTATTAAATGATCTAGTATTTCCTGGAACAGGCTGGCCCGGATGAGCCTATGAGAAGCAGGAAAGTATTTGTGGGCCGCTGCACCGAGGACATGTCAGCTGATGAGCTTAGACAGTTTTTTATGCAGTACGGCGAAGTCACAGATGTGTTCATTCCCAAACCTTTCCGAGCCTTTGCCTTTGTCACCTTTGCTGATGATCAGGTTGGTCTTCTGGTCTTTTTCATTCTCTTTACTTGACTTGCTGTTATTCTCTTCTCAATTCAACACTTGGTTGTCTTCCTCCAGGTTGCCCAGTCTCTGTGTGGTGAGGACCTGATCATTAAAGGAACCAGTGTGCACATATCCAACGCTGAGCCTAAGCACAATAATAGTAGGCAAATGATGGATCGTGGGCGGTTTGGGGGGTTTGGGGGGCAGGGCTTTGGCAATAGTCGCAGTCCCAACAGCAATGTGAATTTTGGGGCCCTTAGCATGAATCCAGCCATGATGGCAGCTGCTCAAGCAGCACTTCAGAGTAGCTGGGGCATGATGGGAATGCTGGCCAATCAGCAGAGTCACACAGCCGCTTCTGGCACCACCCCAAGCGGACAGAACAGCGCTAGTAGAGATCAGAACCCAAATTACAACACAGGCAGCAATAGCTACAACACCGGCAGCTCAGCTAGTCTTGGGTGGGGGGCGGGAACCAATTCAGGCTCGAGCGGTGGGTTCAACTCCGGTTTTGGTTCTAGCATGGAGACAAAGTCCAGCTGGGGAATGTAGAGAGATTTCAATTGGGTCTTGAAGTATCCTTATATCTAGATTATATGGTAAGTATGTTGAGAGAAGAAAGTTTAGTCAGATATTGTGTCCCTTAAATGTTTGCCTTTGATTTTGTAAAACTTAATGTTCTTTGAATACATATAATGATTGCTCTTTAAGATTAATTTAGAGTTGAATTTGTTAGAAATGAAATGAACACTAAGTTTTTTTTTTTCCTTATAAATATAATTTATTTTGTGTCAGGCATTCAGTATGCCCACATATCTGAGCGTCTCTTACCATTTCAGTGCCCTCTCAGCGTACTGTACATTTAAATGTCCTTCATGTGGAAAGCCATTTGAGTTGTGTTCTCTGCAGTTTTTTTTCCCCTCAACGTTTTTTATGGTCAAGCCTTCATAAATCTCTTCTACAGTTCATCACCTCTTTTCCAATTTCCCGGGAAGAAGCCCCTCGTTGGCCGCAATGCTCGAGCGATCTCAGTATCCATTCCCTTCTTCCCATGTGTAAATGCTTTGCCATCAAAGAGCACAGCTTCACTCTGCATATACTGTGTTAGACGGTGGGTGTTGTCTTTTTTCCCCCCTTTTCATGGATGAAATCTTTTTTGAGAGCTGAGAGTGATATGGTGATGGATTGTTGGTGCGTCACAAGTGAGAGACTGAATGAGCGAACGCGCTGAGAGAGAGAGAGAGAGAACTTGAACGCAAGTGTGCGATGCTGAAAAGCGACTTGATGACTGTGAGAAGAAACTGTGTGAACGAGTGTGAACGAAGGCAGCGAGTGTTTTTTCTGTAAGACCATCAGAAGGACATTCATTTACATTCTTCTGTCCCTCTTGTTCTGTCTACCTTCCTCCCTTTCTTATATTGCAATCATATTTAAAGAGCTGCATTTAAAAAAATGATGCCCCCCCCCCCCCCCCCCCAAAAAATGATGTAGTGAAATGTTTGTGACCTGAGTATTTGTGTTCTTGCTTAATAGTTTGATGTGAATGCTGTGTATGGTGTGCGCTCACTGTTACTGAACTCATGTGTGATCGTGATGTGATGCTGTGAGTGGTGAATGAGGGCGAGCGTGAGCTTTGAGTGGCTTAATAGGGGTGATGTATTGATGAAAGTGAAGAATGCTTTAAGAAGAGGTTGCTTTTGTTGTGTTTTGAATGCTTTTTATGTTTTGTGACTCTAAGGGAACTCAAATAAAAAAAATAATTTGACTAGTTATTTTGATAGTGGCTTATTTGCTTCAAGACATTAATTGAATTGCAAACACTTATTTAATTCACATGTATAGGGACGTTGGACTCGGCTGGCCCAGGTTTACCTCAGAACCATGAGTGAAGTCACTAACGGGAGAGCTGAAAACTGAAGTTCACACAGTTCGTCTGTGGAGACCGCTGCTGTATGCCTTTAACATGAAAAGGAACTGTATCACTTCACTGTAACCAGATTTCCCTGGATTTCCTTTTATTGAAATTTCAATGGACAATTCCCAATTGGCCGGAGTGCATGAGTAAAGACAGTCCGTGGCAATCTAAAAGCAAAGTTAAACCAGTGTGTTTATGGATCAGTCCCATTGCAAATGACTTCATGTTCATGCTTGTGTATTTCCGGCTGTTTTTACCCAAGAAGTCAATGCAGTTGTTGATCTTGCTTTTTAAAGTCCCTCTTGTTTGATTGCTTTTACATGATCTGTCACACTGTAAATATATAGTGTAGTTGAAGTTGAAAAGGCCTATTTTTCATACAGTGTTTGCTGTGGGTGAACCGATAGGATTTTGTGAATGGGGTTTGTGTTATCAATGACTTGAATCACTGGCCCGGACTTTTTTTTTTTTTTTTAATCAAAATACTTAATAAACATACACAGAGGAAATGTATCTCTTTTTATTTTTTACCTGAAATGCTGTGTAGTTGTAAACATTTCATGTTGGTTATTTTAAGTGTAAAAAAACATGCATTGAATATAACCTACTGATTTACTGTAGTACATTGCAAAGAAGCCTACTAGTTTTTAGTATAACTCAAACATACTATTTAACAGTTTTGCTGTTTTTCTTGTTTGTGGAATATCAGTTTAACAAGCAGAACTGTAGATAGTTTTACCTTGGAGTAAATAACTGCTGAATATGATAATAAACAATGGCTTTTCTTACTAAACTTTAACGATTTAATAATAAACTTTAAAGTCCTTGTTTATTGGACTTACCCTGCAATGTAGACATCTTTTTTTAAGATCTTAAATCTTTACGTTAACATGTATTATTTGAGTTATAAAGTTTAATTGAATGAAAGCCGTTTTCGGTGGGACTACTGTCCTGAGCGGATGAAGATTTTGTCACAGGTAAGTACTACGTATGTCAAGGTCAGATCACCTGTGCGGAGTGCTTGAATTACCTGGACTACTTGCATTAAGTGCGTACCCACAGCTTGAAAGCGATTCTCTAGTTTAATGTCAACATAATATTTGTCAGCAAAATGAAACTTTCTATTGGGTCCTGTTTACTTCTATTGTAAGTGACCTAAAAAGTATTTGAATAATTTTTGTATAAATTTGGTATAAAGTAACGCTGTCGTCTATGATTTAACCCAGAAAATTCCTTTAAAACCATATATCCGGTCTCAAGTTAACAATTGCTTTTGACATAACGTTATACCAAAATATTACATACCTGCCAGATGACTTTTGTATCCTATACCTGCAAGAAGAAATGTCCTTGTCTTTCCGTTAGGTGGTGCCAAACCTTTAATAGTGACTACACTAAGCATTTTCAAATTCCTTAGACACAAAATACAATAATGGAACAGCAGAAGCCAATGCATACACAGTGATTTTAATACAGTGTATTAAACTGCAAAAGCAGGACTGTAGATTTCAGCAGACTCATTTGTGTCTGTTCTGTTTTCCAGTTCTAACACGAGGAGAAGGTCTTCCAGAAGAAGAGCTAGCAAGGAGATTTATCTCGAGGGGTTGGTCAAAAACAGACTTCTCTCCCAGAAAATCAGGGTCAGCTAGTTCTTCACTTGTGAGGTTCAGCTCAGCCTTATCTTTCATCACCTTCTTCAAGTCCTTCTGGTCTTTATCTAGAAGATGAGGAGACATGCCTGTGGGCTTGAGTATTACAGTAGATCACTTACAGCATTAACAGTATTGCGACACTGCAGTCCAGTTATTCTTAGCCACTGACAAAGATCTAAGGAAATACTAACAAATATGAGCCCATGCACTTTTTTCCATCCTAAAACCCTTTAAATAAGAGATGCACCTCATTGGTGTGTGATTGTTTGTCTTGTACAGGTGACTCCTCACCATTCCAGACCACAAGAACCAGAGGAAACAGGCTAAGCATCACCCGCATAATGAACATGCTTCTCTACATCTAACATCTAACTCCCGTCGTCATGTTTAGAGAGGTTCCTTCACAAAAGATACTGACGCAATACAGGGGAAGAAAGCCATTAGAAAATGACCTTATATAGAAATATCTATTATAGGTTATTGTTCACATTTTTGGAACTATTTTATCTTATTGTGAGGACATCCTTTCATGTACAGTTTTTATTAGGGTACTTTCAAGCAAAGTAATTCAATTCATAATTCCTGTATGGAATTTATATTATTTCAACAACAACAAAAAAAATCCCCCACATGCTCTAAAAGACACCTGGGTCACCTTACCACAACCCTAACCATGGTTTAAGACGAAACATGCTTTATTATATACATAATTTAGCTATTAAAAGAAGTGTTGTTCTTTGGTATTTGTCTGTTCAAATTGCAGCATGTTGTGTTTGTGTCAGACTTGATCCATAGCCAGACTCCTCCCCAGCCGATGCATAATTAATCAGCAGATGGCTCAAAATGGGGAGTCCACTTCCTGTCCTGCTCTCCATGCGTTGAATTGTCTTGTTCAACATGATGATGCAGCATAGTTCACCCACATGGCCTTCACTATACTATATTATACTTCTTTGTTTGAAATGGCTTTTAATCAATGAGACGTTCTTTTCCTGAGTATTCAGGCCATGGGCGTACTTAAACCCACCATTTCAAACAGTTACTTCATAGTAAATAGCATAAACAAAATATTCTACCTAAAATGTATTTAGTAGAATAATAAGGTACAGATTAACACTCATCTCAGCTCTCTTCAGCTCTTAGTTCTTTAACCCGCTCATTTCTTTCCGGAGAATTTTACATTTTGAAGTTTACAAAATCGTAGCCTCACCAGAATGGTATGAAACTTGGTGACTTTTATGGCACCTGGTATGTGAACACGGATATGGAACTCGGCCATGATTCGAAAAAGCTAAGTTAAAAAACACTCATGGTCTTCGGTCAAAAATGACTGACAATAGGAAATGAATGGAAAAAGGGAAAAAACAGAATATTTTTATCTGTACATTCTACAAATCCCCCACAATGCAGAAAAAAAATTGCACAGCAATGAAGGGGTGAAACTCTAAAACATCTAGAGTGCAAAATCAACACACCAACTCACACACACACGCAGACACACACTTGTACACACACATACAGACTTATAAACTGGTGTGACTGTAAAACTGTAACTATGTCAAATAAAAATCAATAATTCAACTACAATGCAGTAAATAAATGGAGAGCAAGGAAGGGGTTACACTCTAAAGCATCAAAAGTGTAAAACGGATACATCCACCCACACTTACTTACACTCACAGACACACATGTACAGAATTATACATCAAATGAATTGGTATGGCTATAACCATATAGCCAAAATGAGTCAGATGAAATAAGAGGTTAAAATCAGAACAGATCCAGAAGGATTAACAGCTGATAAAGCATTCCTGTTAATTTTTGTTACATTTTTATAGAATTTTAATGTTTTGTGTAATAAAGTGCTTTCTGTGTTCAGGTTTGAATGTAGTAATAATAATGGGGGAAAAAAACTACACTTCAAATCAACATTTAAAACAACAAAAATATAAACCTTGACAAAAAGCAGACTTTGAGAATGCCTTAATATACATTTAAATCCACAACCTAATAAAAGTAAACAATTATGTTTTAAAATAACTAGGGAATTCACAAGCCTCTCTATGAAACCATGAAATTACAGATTTTTCTTTTTTGCTCTCACCAGGAGGTATTATTCTGCCTAATTTTTTTAAAGGCCTAGTCTCTATTTGAATCTGAAATACTGCATTAATTTTCTTCCATAAATTTCAGGTATCCGGTCACTTTTAACCATGAAGACCATGAGTGTGGCTCTCATATGAGGAGCAAACAAGGGTTAAACAGGTTGGAGGTGAATAAGGTATATTGGTGCAGTCAGTGCGTCTTAACCAAGAGGAAATCCTATCTTTTATATTACATGTGTTATCATTTCATCCTGAAAGAATAATCACTGAACCCGTTACTAAAGCAAACAAGCTCATTGCGCCAAAAAGTCATTTCTGCCCTCTCCTGGTGACAAAGTGGAAGTACATAAAAAATAAACGAGTTAAATATCTATCATTACTGTTAAAAAGAAGCAGGAGTAAATCCTGTTTGAAGTAGACAGCATGTGAGTGTAGAAGACAAAAGCTAATTAAAAAGGGATTGAAATCTTTATTTAGCCTAATGCAGTGCAATAGTTACCCATAATCCAGGGTTAACTCTTTGAACTCTGGGGGCGAAGCATGACCGGTCTACACCAAGAAGAATCTCAGAAACAACACTCTTACTCAGAAAAGCAGTGTTTGCAACAGTGGACCTTAAAACTACAAGAACAGAGCTTACAAATAGTGTACACACTATGATCTAGTACAAATAGAAATATGCATTTGAACACTCTTCGGTAAGAGCTCTACTTTGGGCTGAAGTTCAGCTCTTCGGGAGGAATGTGCTAAGCTGCTCTGGTCCTTCATTAAGAGGAGATGATGTTCTTTGATGTTAAACCTAATAACACTCTTGATTTTAGGCATTATAAGATGAGGACGACACTTTTCCTCCATGGCCTGTCCAGTTAGTGTGGATGAACTTTCCAGGGTTTGATAGCAGCTCATATGTGTGTGCACCAAAGTAGTCCCTTTGTGCCTGAATAGTGACACAGTGATAGAGGTGATGTTAGCTCAGGCAATGATAAATACAAAGAGAGAACAACTGCTTGAGTATTAAAATAAATAGGAGAGACTCATAAAGAGTCTGAAGCAACAGTACTCTTATTCTAACCGAAAAGACCAAAAATAATTTATTCAAATTTATTTAAAATAAATAATAAAATAAAACCTCTACCATATGAATACGAAGGGCTTCAAATGCCTAGAACCAGTGTCCAGAAGTAATCCCTGTGATATCCCATATGGTTAGTTAGAGAGAGGGTTTATGTGTTGTAGAGATTTTTACCTGCAGCAGGTTTGCTGGGAGCATCTCGTGCCTGTATCCATCATAGAAAGACAGGGCGGTGGAGAAGCATGGCATGGGGATCCCCTGCTGCACACCTGTACTTACCACCCGACGCCATGAGTCCTGCAAAACACAACCAACATACTGCTAAATAAAACTCATTCTACATATATTATCCCCATTATTCCCAACAAACCTTTAGATCCGTTTTTAAAAAGTAAACCGCTGTTCATACATCATTTCCATTTCAAAATGACATGCATTTCCAAACAAGACCATATTTAACATCTGAAAAATGACTTTAAAATCCAACTGTTAACCTTAATGTTACATTCTGACATGCATGCTATTATGTTGCCAAATAATTGCTGAAATATTGTTGCTCATACAAATCAATTACTACCAATGCACAAACGTCATGATTACGCTCGACTCGACTGCATAGATCTTAAATAATTTAAATTAATTTCATTAAATAATATGAAATGAAACTGTCATTAAATACAGGATATGCCATCCGGAAATGCTACTTGCAACAATATAAGTTTACTGATGAATTCCAAACTTGTTCATAATCCTGGAGAAACACACACACAATAGTCTGTACCGTATATGGTTTCGCAAGTAGCTGCATGCAGTATTGAAATAAATATAATTGTATGGCTATACTATGTAAGATTCTATAAATAATTGATCAAAGTGGAGCAGAAGGTGTAATATCAGTTTGGACCGTGTTCATGGTGTATATATTTGGAAGGCACTAAGTAAACATTACTTTTTAGAGGTACCTTACATATACATTTATATAAATGCACATAAACAGGCTGCCATTAGTGCTACTGATTTCTCTCTGGCATATTTAATGGCACTATTACAGTAAACAGAGCAATTTGTGGCCCCCCTTGGCTCACTTCCTGTACCTGACAATCCTGTACAGCTTTGCTGAAGAAGTTATCCAGCAGCAAACTCTGCAGCTCAGAGTTCCGGTCAAACGCTTCCTTGATCTTTCCCAAGAAAACACTGTGAATGAAAGATTTGTGACCTTTATTCATAACTAATCTACAGTCATGATGTAGTAAAATGAAACAGTTTCCTAACTTCTGTGCATGTGGGAATATTTAATCAGACACTGCCTTAACTGATAAATAATCGCATATAATTGTATGTAATATTTTTTAAATAACTGTGAGCAAAGCCTGCTTACCTGCGGATAATGCAGCCTCCTCTCCACATCAGAGCAATAGCACCATAGTTAAGAGACCAGCCGAACTCTACTGCAGCCTGTCGGAGCAGCATGAAGCCTTGAGCATATGAAATGATCTTTGAGGCATACAAAGCCTGAAAAAGAAACAATAGTAAATATTCATCCCATTATTAATAAACTCCATTCAATGCTTAACATTAACTGATGCACATTTGAACATGAATGCAGAAAACGTATGCATGGATATAATTGCTCCATATTTTAAAGTCCATCCCACCTTTCTGATATCTTCAAGAAACTGTGCCTTGTTTCCGGTGAACTTGACACCCTGGGGGCCGGTGAGGCTCTTACTGGCCTGAACCCTCTCATCCTTCAGAGAGGAGAGACATCTGGCGAAGACAGCTTCCCCTGTTAGTGTAGGACACCACACACACACACACACACACACACACACACACACACAACACAACACACATCTCCAGTTACAGTCTGCATCTCTGCTCGCATAATAGGATTATAATCAGTTAGACCACGTCAGAGAGACCAAATGAGGAAACATTAAAACATTAGATAGTCGAAGCACACACACATACACACAACAATCTGATCATATTAACAAACTAAAAAGATTGTACAAGAAGCGAAAATCACTTTGGATTTCTGCTAAATGAATCTCTATTACTGTGTCTGTCATTAATATGTATAGAAATAAAAATTAAATACATTCTCATATTTAAAATAAACATTTTTAAATATGCATTAAAAAAATTAAATACATTCTCATTTTTCCTTCTCCTTGTTTTATTTCTGTTTCAGTTGTTTTTGTTTATAACCAATTCTTACCATGTGTTTCCAGATCCCTACTATCACTACCATTTGCAAACCACACATTACACAATGTAGACAGCGCATTCTTAACAATCTGCACACTTTGCCAGGGCCGTGCACAGACCTTTTGAGGGGCATGTGCTGAAACTGAAAAAGGGCACCCCCCTCCCTTTTTTTATATCAAGATTATTTAGTAATCTGGAGGTAATTCCCCCACACCGGTCTCCATCACATTCTCTTGATCTACACTAGCAGTTCCATACTGGCTTTCTTCTCTTGCATCTCCTTCTGGTAACTCTCCTGCAGAGGCTCCTGTATCTTGTTCACCAGCAATTCTTGTACATCATCTATCGCTTCTCTCTCTACATCTGAATTACTACTTCCTTCCTTTTCTTCTTCCCTGCTACAAACTGGCCTAATCCATGAAGTAAGTGAACTGCTACCCTTGGCTGCCTGCTGTCACTCCCTCTCCTTCTTTTTCTTATTTCTCTCTTTACGGGGCATTGCACTGCAACCACCAAGTAATCAAAATTTATGTAAGTGCAAAAAAAGTTTTTTTGTCTGTATTATTTATAGGTTTCTGTGTTGGTGAATCGCTCTTGTGTACTCCCTCTTTTTTAAAATTGCATTTATAGAGAAAAAAATACTTGACTCATACATAAACATGTTAACCAAAATAATACAAATTAACTTATAAAACCAAACAGAAACCAAAATCTTTTTTATTGAACTTTATGCACTTTTTTATGAACTTTGCAAAGAAAAAAAATATATATATTCTCTTTTTTAGCTATTCTGTTTAGTTTTATAAGCTAATTTGTATGATTTGGTTAACATGATTATGAATGACATTGAGAAGAGGGGAAGGTGAGCAATGAGTCAAGTATTTTTGACAAACTTTTTTGAAATATAATTTAAGTAATTATGTCCAACTCAATTCCAGATTATAAGAAACTATAGCCATACCGTTACTATAACATATCCAACATGTATCCGCCTACCTGGCAAAAATTTGATACTGTGGTGGACTAGGGATGTTGGTCTCTTGAAGGTCTCTTATTCACTACACTTTCCCTAAAATAAGCCAGCAATGAAAAAATAAATAAAAATAGTGTGAAAAGTACAGTTGCAGTGAAAAGCATTTCTGAAGGATCACGTGACACTGAAGAGTACTGAACTGGAGTAATGAT
The DNA here is from genome assembly GCF_963082965.1 of Carassius carassius. Lineage (NCBI taxonomy): Eukaryota > Metazoa > Chordata > Actinopteri > Cypriniformes > Cyprinidae > Carassius > Carassius carassius. The sequence goes on from NC_081800.1 coordinate 18,323,907, forward strand.
GCTGAAAATTCAGCTTTGATCACAAAAATAAATTACATTTTAAAATATATTCAAATAGAAAACAGTAATTTAAAATTGTAAAAATATTACACAATATTACTGTTTTTGCTGTATTTTGGATCAAATAAATGAAGCCTTGGAATGAATCATGAATTACATTCTGCATGATAAAATATAAAGATTTCACAGTGATCTTCTGTAATTTTTTTTTAGTTACTACTACATTACTACATTAGCCTAAATGTTAATAAATTAAGTGTATCAGCAATCATAAATCAAAGAAAAAATTTCATAGAAATATATGTTATCTAGGTGACGAGGATCACTCGTCGCTTTGTGTAAGTTCCAGTACGAAACAGCGCGGGGGCGCACCTGTTATGATTTTCCGATGGTAAAAACAAATTATATGTTGTTGTATTACTTATCAATATATAGTTTTTGACCAGCGAATGTGTGCAAATGTGAAATTTTTTTTTTCGTCATTAAAACCGGCATCACATTACATTTTCATCTACAGCTTACAAACTAGGTTTTGTAGCTATATAGATGGAGCCCTCAGTTTTTCCTGTGGTAAAATGCATTTGGCCAAAATCGCATTTTATAAAAGATGAAATGCTACTATATGCACAGGCTATTTAAGTGTTGGCTATGTATTGTCTATGACTAGATGGCAAATGCTAGCCTAGCCCTCTCTCTCTCAGGCGACGTCCCACATGTCTCAGTCAGTGAGTCAGTCAGACATCAAATAAATAAAATATGAGCCTTTATAGACATAGTGTTTAGTAGTACTTATTCAAACAAGATATTTATTTACCCTTCACAAAACTTTGTTCAGGTCAGCTGTTGTCTACTGTGCGGCTGCTGTGGAACTTCAGTTGATTCAATGAATATAGAGGGGGCGGAGTTATCATCTTACTGACAGCTTGAGGATCGAATAAGATTTACACAAGCTCGTTTTAAGAACTTTCATTTGCTAAATATTTGTAAAACAGACGTAAAGGGTGACCAAAAGCATTGATAAAAAAATAAAAAAATAAAACACACCACCAAAAAAAGGGCACTTCGGAGTATAAGGGCAAAAAGGGCATGTGCTCTGCACAGGTTGAGCCCTACCTGTGCACGTGCCTGCACTTTGCCTATATGTGCGAATATACTACTTTCTTTTTCTATTGATCTTTGGAATTGCCAGTCTGCTGTAAACAAAGCTGATTTCATTACTTCTATTATTAGTCATTCAAAGCTGAATCTCATGGCTCTAACAGAGACCTGGATCAAACCAGAGGACACTGCTACACCTGCAGCACTCTCCAATAATTTCTCATTTTCCCACTCCCCCCATTTCACTGGAAGAGGTGGAGGTACTGGTCTGCTCATCTCTAATGATTGGAAATTTAATCCTTTACCATCTTTGGGTATCAACAGCTCCTTTGAATCTCATTCAGTTACTGTTAACTACCCTCTTAAAATACATTTTGTAGTTGTCTATCGACCCCCAGGACCACTGGGTAACTTTTTGGATGAATTAGATGTGTTGCTCTCAACCTTTTCTGAGGATGGTACTCCCCTAGTTATGCTTGGAGATTTCAACATCCATCTAGATAAACCTCTGTTTGCTGATTTCCACACTCTGCTTGCCTCTTTTGATCTCAACCGCGTGTCAACTACTGCTACTCACAAATCAGGCAACCAACTGGACCTTATTTATACGCGACACTGCAATAGCTGCTCACATAAAATTCAAGGCATTGATGTTTGCCTACAAAACTACCACTGGCTCTGCACCCATTTACCTAAATTTGTTACTTCAGACTTATGTGCCCTTTAGAAGCTTGCGTTCTGCAAGTGAACGTCGCTTGATTGTGCCATCCCAAAGAAGCACAAAGTCACTTTTACAGACTTAAATTAAATGTTCCCTCCTGGTGGAATGACCTCCCCAACTCAATCCGAGTGTGTGTGTGTGTGTGTGTGTGTGTGTGTGTGTGTGTGTGTGTGTGTATGTATGTATGTATGTATGTATATATATATATATATATATATATATATATATATATATATATATATGTGTATATGTGTGTGTGTATGTATATGTGTGTGTGTGTGTGTGTGTGTATAAAGACCCCTAACACTAGCTTGCTCTATTCTTTTTTTTTATTCTAATGGTTTTGTTTTTATTTATTCTATTATTTAAAAGCCCTTGCTACATGTATTGTGTTAAGCTAACTGAGACTTGTTATAGCACTTATAAATCATTGCTCTTTTTGTTGTTTTTGATTGCTTCCACTGTCCTGATTTGTTAGTCGCTTTGGATAAAAGCGTCTGCTAAATGAATAAATGTAAATGTAAAAATAAATACGTTATTATTATTATTGATGCAATCTGGTGACTTAGATATTTTATTATTACTATTATTATTATTATTAAAATACAGTTACATCTCAAATTTAAAAATGCATGTCTAAGTTACCAAATTGCAGTTTTTAATAAAAAAAAAATATTTCGTTTTTACTCACATTTTTTAGAAATTGTTGTGCATTATGACATTATTTTCATAAAATTAAGCACATTTCCCCCCAAATTCCCAATATTGTAGTGCAAATATTTTTTGATATACGTTTCACAGTAATGTGAATGTTAAAATTTTTATTGGTCCTTAAAATGTATACATTTTTATTGTGCAAACTCTTTTTATTTGTACTTTTTGATTTTGAGGTGAAATATGACATTTCTTTGTCGGATTCATCTATAACTTCTATAGAGCAGTAATATTATAGGCCTCTATTCACCGTGTCTTCAAGACTCCAGTCACATGTATAATTCACTTCATATCTGGTACCAGACCCTGGCTCTGATGACACTGGTGACGTAGCTCTCTTCGGTGTACAGAGTAATCAGGCAGACTATTGTGAGAGCAGATCTTACTACATCTACAAACATGAGCGGCTGGAAGCAAAACCCTGAACTCAGCATGACTTTGTATTATATTTTAACCCAATACAAGGCCTACAACTGTGGAAAGAGGCGAGTGGAGGAAGGGCAAAAAAAATCAAGTGGAAAACAGCCGACACATTGAACTCAGCACTGGAATTCAACCTATTGAGGGAAGAAAACCCTCCTCTACCTCCATGCCAATCATAGCTGCTATCCCACGCTTCAGTGCTGCCCTTTTGTCCATTAATTGACACTAAATATACAAGCCCATGTCCTGATCTAACAACTGCACATTAAGTCAGGTCAAATTTATTTACACAGCGTTTTTCATAATAAAAAATAGTTTCAAAACATCTGTATAAAAAGATATGCATCAATCTGTGTAATTATTGTGTTACTGATTTTTGTGATTTGAGTGATCCTAAACTAACATCTGAAGACACAACTACAAGTTCAAAACCTCAGATCTCAATAAGATTTTTGTTTTCCTACTGGACCAGGCCAATATTTCTTATATAAAATAATTTATTTATATTAATGTTTTTGTTTTTTCATTCAATTTTAAATTTCCTTTGTCATTTTTTGTTCTTTTTTTTATTCCTAATTTAGAAATACACAACACGATACAATACAAAAAATATTTAAATACAAAACAGTGCTGATTTGTCGTTTTCAACACATTAATTGTGATCTAACCTTGCTCACCTTTATATAAAGCGGTTTTGAAACAATGTGCACTGTGAAAACTGCAAATACGTAATAACTAAATCTGACTTGACGATCACAAATTGTGCTTGCTTATTCAACAATGCCTCATCTACATTAGCCTGCGAGATAACATTATTCTGATGAGAATTTGCAAAAACAAATGTAGAACACATCGCATAAAACCAATTATTTAAGTTTGAAAGGTATTAAAATTAATGTGCAAGATTAAGTAATGGTACATTTATAAATAGCAATTAATCACTGGCCCAAAACATTCACAATAGGCCCGGGACAGCGGGCCATCCTTATTGTTGAGGCCTACACCAAAAGCCAGAACAGAAAATCCCACTTATGTCAAAACAGCTGAAGAGGTGAACAGCAAAGCTGCTTATGGAGACGCTTCATTCAACATGTTCTTCTAAGGTCAAGTGACTTTTCCCCTTTATATCTACAATAACAGAGAAACACCCGTACCTGGGAAATACACAAGATTGTATCTTACCTATCAATGTAACAGGTGTACCGTATTCCAAAGCGGAGATGGCCGTCCATTTCCCTGTGCCTTTCTGCCCGGCACTGTCTCTGATTTTGGGCAGCAGGTGAGTGCCGTCTGCGTCCTTGAATTTCAGGATATTAGCAGTGATCTCAATGAGGAAAGAGTCGAGCTCTGTCTTATTCCACTGATCGAAGGCCTGATAGGAAAACCAGACAAAGAAATTTAGTCTTAAGAGGAAGCAGACCCAAACAGTCCTTCAGAAGGAACAGGGTGAGGTGGATTTCAAAATACAAAAGAAACAAGGAAGGAGGAAACAGAAAAGAGACAATACAGAGGGGATTTGAAGAAGTACAACAGCATGGACCGTTCATCTACATAACAAAACAATAGAATTTAAAGAAGTGGGTTGATGTCTAACCTGAGCCATTTCTGCATGGTCCATACACAGCACATCCTTCATCAGATGATATGCCTCACAGATCAGCTGCATGTCACCGTATTCAATACCGTTATGGACCATCTTGACAAAGTGTCCTGCTCCTTCATCTCCAACCTAGACAAATATCCAAAGAATTTGGAGACGTGCATTCACAGGCTGTATAAATGCATACACATCTGTTGATAACTAATACTCACCCAGTCGCAGCACGGCTCTCCTGTGCCCACCTTAGCAGCAATGCTCTGAAAAATATCTTTTATGTGTGGCCTGAAGGAATCAAATAAAAATACGATTCCAGAAACGTCAACCAATGCACATAAATATACAGATGTATACGTAGATCTGATTTTTTTTTTAGGTGGACTTCTTTAAGTCCTCACCAGGCATCCTTATGTCCTCCAGGCATCAGTGAGGGTCCATAACGAGCCCCATCTTCTCCTCCGCTCACTCCACTACCCACAAACAGAAGGTCCTTCTCCTTCAGACTCTTACAACGTCTCTGTTTGTGATGAGCGTGAACATTTAGATCAAATACTGTTATCACCTCATATGACCAAACGTTTGGATTGTCAAACTCACTGTTGTATCTCTGTACTCTGAATTTCCACCATCAATGATAATGTCACCAGGTTCAAGAAGAGGAACCTACAATACACGGTAAAAAGTGGGTTACTTGATCACTTTGGCTTGGTGACAAAGCAAACTAAGACGGTAGATTCATGTTGATTTTTACCAGTTTATCAATGAAGTCATCGACAGCTTGTCCTGCTTTGACGAGGAGGATGATGCGACGGGGTTTTTTGAGTTTAGACACCATGTCTTCAAGGGAATCGGCCCCGATCACCTTAGTGCCTTTGGCTTCATTGTGTAAAAAGTCATGGACCTTGGACACCGTCCTGTTGAACGCACACACCTGAGGAATGACAACAGTTGGAACATCTTACACCGAATGTGAGCCAACAGAACAGGTTGTGCAAGAAAATGTAGAAACAACTGCACGAGTGACTTGCCACAAATCCATGATCATTCATGTTCAGGATCAGATTCTGACCCATCACAGCCAGACCAATGAGAGCGATATCTGCTCTGTGAAAACAAGAATATGGAGATTATGAGAAACAACATTCATAGTATTTGATTATAGAGTGCAAACTTATTGAAATCAGTGACTGTGACAAGTGTCAATCTGACTGGATGACATAGGAGGGACTTCGACATTGTTAACAAGCGGCGTTTGAACAGAAAAAGTGCTGGGATAGTACAGTATGTAGATAGATCAGTATATATACAATTAATGCTGATAATGAGCAAGAACTCACACTATTTTAGATTTAATTTGAATAAAAACAAACAAAGCCGTTTTAGGAATTTAAACCAAGCATTTTAAACGCGAAATGTATACTTACTGAGCCATGGTTGAAGGTTGGTTCCGTCCTAAAATGACTCTTTGGATCAAGGTTCTCACTACAGCAGCACCGTGAGTCTCTGCTGAACTTCCTCATTCACGGCCTGAGCACAGCGCTGCAGCAGCTCCCAATGAACACGCCCGACAGATTACAGCGCTCGTGGCGTCATTCTTTTAGCCGTCTGTGATTGGCGTAGAGATTCTGAGCTCAGATTGGAGGCTATTCATTGGCTGACTGGTTTTGTCCGCCCACGGTCTCAGAAAAAGATTTAGGAGTATGGAAGTAATTTGGAGAAAAAAGTAGATTTGCCAACGTGAACTCTGAGACTGACGATTGATTTTGTAGAGCAGTCTGTAGTGACGTGTGTGACGTATGATATTTCATCACATTGATTAATAAAATAGATTACTTCATTTACTCAAAACGACTATCCTCCGAAATGTAACGTTAGCCTACCTTCATAAATGAGTTTCTTTCTTTTTTTTTAATACAGCATGATTTTGTAATAGTACATGATAAAATACAAAAAGTTCTAAGTATTTGACATGATAATAAGATGATAATTATAATAATAACGTAATTACTTCCAAGATACTCTTTCTTCATATAGCTCAATACTTTATTTCATTTAGTAAATGTTCTGGTTATTAAGAGATATTACAGGTGAGAACAACATTTTTTCTTTTTATAATAATAATGATGATTTTACTTAATCAGTTCAAAGAAATAAAATATAAAGGCATAATCTGTAACATTTTATTTTAAGGTGTCCTTGTTACACATGGTAATTAATTATGTATAATTACATGCAAGTAACCCTAAACCAAACCCTAACCATATAATTAAACTGTAACAAGGACATCTTAAAATAAAATGTAATACCATAATATTTTACAAATTTTTGCACATTATTTTTTATAACAAATGTGGTATTTTATGTAATCAATTATTTGTTAGATGCTTTTGTCAAGAGGTTAAAACATTTAATAAAATCAAGTTATCTTTTTATATATTTCTTTAAAAAACTAATAAATAAAAAATACACAAACAAGCTAGCTTTGCTGTGCTGTGCTTTAAGACAAAGTAGCCAAAGACCATGAAAAAATATAAGGTAAATAATAATAATAATAATAATTCTTTCACAATTACCAACCCTATCAATTCAGGAAGTTAAATAATGTAATATCATACGAGATATAACTGGCACAATGTTACTTGAACTAAACGGCCTTTGAAAAAAAATAACCAGCTGTAATGTAGATATAGGTACAAGTTAAATGTATAATGCAAAGTGTTGTGTAAAATGAAAGAAAGAGACAAAATGAGATCCATTATCCATCTAATGCACTGGCTGTAATTTTATTTTTACCTCATTCACTAAACAGGTCAATGGTGCAAGATTACCATACACAGAATTAAGATATATGCATTACATATCTAGGCTATACAGCGAATGGATTATAATTATTACAAATACAGAAGACATATTTACATTTTAATCCAAGTTCCATACAACATGAAATATTTACAAAAGTATGAAAATGAAGCCAATCTGACAAAAAATGTACAATGTCAATGCCATGGCTGAACTGCTTTCTGTTGTTTCATCACAATGAGAGGGAATGATGGGGTGATACAGTGATGCCAGTGTTGCTTCAAAGGCAGCGTGGGGAAAAAATGCATGAGTGAGCACAAAAAACAAAGCGGTAACAGTGTCAGGAAAAGCGAAACGTTATATTTCTAGAAAATATATTCCCTGATGTTAGAAATAAAAATGAACACGCCTCATCATAACTCTGCCCTCCATAGACTAAATGTGAAAAGTGCCCATTGTTATTAAGATATTCTTCTTTCATCAGATAATTCCTGCATTTTTAGTGAAACGCAAGGTACATTCAAAGTCCACTTCAATGAGAAAAACACCACAACCTAAAACCATTTGAGAAAACAACAAAAACATTGTTCAAGCTTTATTTGTTCTGTTGTTAGTTGTATAAACACATGTGCAAAGAGCTGCAAACTAATATATACATTGCAAAACAATAAATACAGTTAATGAAATTCATTATGAATATCACACACAGTCAATCAAGCCACTCAACAAAGATGGTAAAAAAAAAAAAAAAGATGCCAAAAACCTTTGCTCTGGCAAAAAATTCTAACATTAACTTACACTTAAACCTTCAGTGCTCATTACGCACTCTATGTGCCGGATCTGAATATTCAATGTGAACATTTTCACAGATGCCATAACAATCAAACAGCTCAGATGAAGCCTAAAGGCTGGTTGACCAAAGGACTTGACTTTCCGAGCCATTTTCATGTGTTTGTTGTGAAAGTGCACTAAAGTGCAAGTTCTTTGAGAAGAGAAAATGCAGTCTATGATGAGCAGCAAGAATATTGACTTCATTAGGATTGACAGTGTTCAGTCTGACAGTGTGATAATTCCTCCTGGTTGTCTGGCCAGAGGACTGTTAAATGCTCAACCAAATGGCCGAAACGTCACCATCAAACTGAATCACTGCTAACTTCAGCGCGTGTGTCTAGACTGCATGTCTTCAAATGCACAGAGCAAAGATTTTCAAAACAAAACCGTAAAAAAGCAGAACATTAACATCCCTTTTTCCTCGCTGCAACTGCAGTGAACTGCATAAATGGCCCGATTTCTACTGACAGTGATCAAACTATTTTAGTGGCCAAACCTGGTCGTTTAAATAAGTGAGGAACAGCTGAATAAAAAGGAGAAAAGTGCCCTTCTTGCCTTCCGTTGTCTAATGTAAAACACTGATCACATGTTAATAAAAAATAAGTTAAGATAATCACTAGAGATACATGATAAATGTTCAATAATATTAAAAAGTGATCCTGCCCATTCTAAAGGGGAACAAAGGCTGGTTTAATGATCCTGCCGACTTTAGATTTTTTCCCAGAACAGCAGAAATAAACCACACCAATAATTCAATCCTTCGCTTCGTAACTGTAACTAATCGCAATCAGTATCTCCCTCAACCGTCTTCAGAAGAGGCCACAGCATCAGATCTTTCTTGCTAAAACAGCCCCAAAAATGGTGTTTCAGGAATACAGTAACAAGGACAGAAACCCATAATGCATCATGTCTCGTCATGAGTAGCGTTAAGCACAGTAATCCTGAACATTATGTACAAATGGATTCATTCGGTCATTTGTTCTGTGTCAAGGTAATTCTTTTGCACCATTTTTTTTTTTTAAATCTAATCTACGGAGGAAATCATTTAAATAGAGCAGAATACTCCTGTAGGCTACCGAAAGATCGATATGTGAGGGTTAATCACCATCATTTTCTTTCCCTGGTATTATATGTCTTATGATTACATACTGTACTTTGCTAATGGTATGTTTATGTCCTTGATATGTGGAATTAATTGCGACAGGCTGTGCGAGTAAACGGCTGTATGTACATGATCAACGCCCCACTATCAAGGCTTGCTTTGATTCAGCAAATCCACTAAGCCAATACTGCAATAACATTCGGTTCAAAGGTCAATTTCTGTCTAGTTTAGAAAATGAAGCATATTCAGTGCTTTGGTCCATTTAAAAATCTTCTTTTTAGCAATATCTAGAGCAAAGCTATTTTTTTTCTATATATCTTCTTTTAGAGAAAGTTGATTTTGTGTAATATATTATAATATTATATATATTTATATCTATATATTTTTATTAATATATTTATTCATTTACTCAATGCATTAGGGGTTTTATAGCAAACCAACTTTCTCCTGAGGGTAAGATGTTCCTGGCAGACAACACAGTAAGGATGACGTTTCCAGACGAGAGTAACTCGAGAGAAAGCAGAACCCGCTCTGAAGATTCGTGCACACACAAACAGACTATTACAACATGCTACTTGAAGGAGGTTCAGTTATGACAACGAACAAAACTGAAGACAGAATAAATCCAATCAATAACATAACAGAGAGGGGAGGGAGGGAGAGGGGTGTTTGGGAACTGAAAGTTCATTTGCTGGAGAGGAGAAGAGAGCCACAGGTCTACATACAAGAGAAACCGTCAAGAACCACAAAGATTTAGAAGTGTTAACACATTTGGTACGTTGTAAAGGTAGACGAAGAGAAATGAGCACTATCTCTGTGCGTGTGTACACTCGTTCAGTTCTTCATCAGACTGGACCGTCTCCTCGCCAGCTTTGACCTGAAGAAAACACAGAAAGAAAATTTGGAGGGGAAAAGAAAGAAAGACACACACACACACACACACACACACACCCTAAAATGTATTTGGATACTTGAGAAACAAAGTCTGACTGTGACTGTTAGAAACAAAACATGGTATCTGTTAACAACAATAAAACTTTTCTAAATATATATATATGTAATATTTTTTTTCAATTGTGGTTATTATTACAGTAATACAAACTTATAAAAAAAAATGAAATGATTATTTGATTATTATTTTATATAGCTAACTATTTGTTTGGGACATTTCTTTAAAATAAATGCCTTTATAAATATTTATATAAATTAAGTAATAACATAATTAGTGTGTGAATTTGTGTAATTTCAGTATCAATGAGATGCACAAGAATTTTAATTAATATTTTGATTTATTTCATTTAGTTTTTTATCATTTTTATTAGCCATTTTATAGTTTTTATATTTATATGATTTCTTTCTTTTGAAGTGCACCAAGTTAAACTAAATGGAAATGAGAACTGTTGCTTTGGCAACTAGCTAAAATAATATAAGATGTTTTTATATTTTCAGTTTGTTTTATTTCAAGAAACATTTTTATGGTTATAGTTTTACGTGTAATAACTCTAGTGTGCTTATAAATTTTAAGGTTAAGCATTTGTTTGTGCCAAATTCCTTTAAAATAAATGCCACTTAGTTTGATATTTTATTACACAATGCAATGCCATTTCTTTTAGGGACATTGAATGTTTGCCAGAAAGAAGTCAGTTTGGTCTAGACTAGATTAGGTTAATTCTAGGTACCGTATTTTCCGGACTATAAGTCGCACTTTTTTTCATCGTTTGGCTGGTCCTGCGACTTATAGTCAGGTGCGACTTATTTATCAAAATTAATTTGACATGAACCAAGAGAAATGAACCAAGAGAAAACATTACCGTCTACAGTTGCCAGAGGGCGCTCTATGCTGCCAGAGATGCTGCTCAGTGCTCCTGTAGTCTACCACTGAAAACATAGAGCGCCCTCTCGCGGCTGGAGACGGTAATGTTTTCTCCTGGTTCTTGGTTCTAAATAAATGCGACTCATATTCCAGTGCGATTTATATGTTTTTTTCCTCGTCTTGACGTATTTTTGGACTGATGCAACTTATACTCAGGTGCGACTTATAGTCCGAAAAATACGTTAATCAGCCAAAATGTCGGGCTGTGTACCTTATTGTTCCTGCTAGCAGTGGGTTGAAGGCGTAGAGCCAGTCGTTCATGTCTTTGTCATTGTTGGCCTGGAGGAGGATCCCTCTGTGCTTGGTGCACACGGCGAATGTATTAGGTGTCTGTAAGCCATCAAACAGCAAAAATCAGGCATTTGGGTGACAAATTACAGAGAAAACAGTTGATTTCCACATAGCTGGCGAGGCTTTACCTTGAGCATGGCCTGCTGGTCCTCACTGTATTCCACCTGGGCAGTGGATAAATTCAGCACACCCCTCTCTACTGGGTCCTTGTCATTGTTGTAGATGAACACGTATGGCCTTCGAACCACCACAAAGTGCTTCACCCAGGAGTTGGAACGGGGCTCCATGAAACTGAGAAATCCCTTCTTTGATACCACAGACCTGAGTGAACACAAGAGGACATCTCAGACCAGCATGTTACTGTACAATACAAACATCTCTGCTGCCCCTTTTAAGGAAACTGCAACACGAGACAGCTTAACTGAACGATTTCAGTGTTCAAATTCATCTTGATTTTTGTGAGAATTGAATAAACAAAACTAGATTTTGTCAGCTGTATCAAAACTCTCACCCAGGTCTCATTTCCTCAATATCAGGCACAAGGTTGAGGAACTCGTGTTTGCCGGCGCGGGCCAGGTAGGACGTTTCCAGAATGGGCACCATGGGGAAGTTCTCATAGTCTGAGCATGAGGGGCTGGTGGCACGAGAGTTAGCTTCAGGGGTCCTGGAGAAGACAGATGTTTACAGGATACTTCACTTTTAGAAGACTGTATTTTGAGCTTATCATGTGTGCTTTTACATCAGAACCGTACCGAGAGTCTGACAAAGAGGGGCAGGTGGAGGAGGGTGTGAGTGTAGCACTGCTGAAACTGGTCACGGATGGGTCACGGCCCATAGGAGAGATATCCGATAACTGAAAGAGACAAAAAACAGGTTTTATTTTATTTCATTAAAGCGCGTATGTTCCAATTCATACAAAACTGTTTTTTCATTGTTCCGGTCCAGGTTACCTTGCAGTCACTGATGCTGTTGCACATCTGGTTGTATTCACTGTTAAAAGTGTGTGTCAGGAGCTGGAGGCACTGCAAAGAATTGACATTGACATAAACATACATCCCTTCTAATAGACATCCATTATACGATTCCATCAAAAAGTATGGGTTAAAATATTATTTTTGTTTTAAAGAAATTAAAGCTATTATTTAGCATTAAATTGATCAAAAGTGTCAATGTTACATAATGTTTTTCAAAAAAAGCTGTTCTTTTGAACTGAATAAATAAAAAATGAATAAAATTGTATCACAGTTACAAAAATATAAAGAACCTAGGGATGGGCGATATATTGCATGCGATTGTCACACGCATTTAGTCAGTAAAGCCGGTTCCCTGGTTAGCGGTAAATCACCATCACCTGCTTTCAAATAGAGCGGCATTTAATAGACAGAGCCATAGATCATAGATGTCCACAATTCATCTGTGATAATGAACGCGATATTGCGTACCTTGCCAGTGATCTACGGCTCTGTGTATTAAATGCCGCTCTATTTGAAAGCAGGTGATGGCGATTTACCGCTAATCAGGAAACCGGCTTTACTGACTAAATGCGCGTGACAATCGCATGCAATATATCACCCATCCCTAAAAGAACTACAACTAGGGGTGGGCGATCTGACAGACTATACAGAAAATCGTGTAGTGTATGATGATTACAGACTCTTCAGACTTTGATTCCATCCAGTCGGAGGAGATCAAACATGTTTTATATTTTAAAACACATCCTGTTTTCATTTTTCACGTGTCTCCCTCTCACATTTCTGTGTGAGTTTGCTGCGACTGGAACAACTTTAAAGTCTGGTTGTGTGTGATCCTCAGTCGTTTATAGTGTATGATGGCCAGTTTTTCCTCTGACTATTACAAAGTCTGTAAGTGTATGATGCCCAGTGTTTTAAAATCTGTTCATATTTTAAAAGTCGTGTAGTGTATTCCAGCCTTAAGCTATCCTCACTTCAACTCAGAAAGTCAGAATTTCCAACTTCCTACTTTGAAAAGTGCAATAGAAAGTCAATTGAGTCAGACTTTCAACTAAGAAATGTGACTGTCAAGAAATGCAGTTAAATAATGTCACAAACATGGCGGCATCAAGGCAGATATACACAGCAGTGATGCGCGGGTCAGTGTATAAACAACCCGCACCCGCCCGCTACTCGGACCGCAAAAAAAGAAAAAGAAAATATTGTACCTGACCCGCTTCCTGGCCCGCATTTTTTAAAAGTAGTAAATGCGTCGCCCCTTTATATTAATTTAATTACGTAAATAGGCTATAGCCTACAGGATAACAAGCGTTATGACCGCACACATAAGGCTTGCCACAAAGAACCGGTTAAAGTAATGATTATGAATGTGTCTAAATTAGCAAGGAGACATTTAATTGTTGAGTAATAAACTGGTGTTTTCTGTGTCGCTGCTAAGATGAAGTTGACGATGCGGACTAGTCATGAACACCAGAGAGAAATGCACATTTCATATTACATGATCAGAGAGTAGCCTATTTATATTGGTTTGAATATTTTCGTTTAAAAGTAGACATTTAAAGCTTTCTGTAATATATTGCCTATATTTCTTTTTTAACCCACCGACTAGAAGATTAAGACATTACCTGACCCAAAATATCACCCAAAGTTTCTACAGCTTTTTTCTTAGCTATTTCAGAATCTGGAACAATGAATGGGGCTAACTTGTTACTGCAGTAGAGCGATATGAATGTGATGTACGGTATGATAAATGCTCATCACTTCTGCTGCCGAAACTTCGTCAGTCTGTGGGTCATTTGGTTCATTGAAAACCGATTGCACTGATTTGCATGTTTCTTGATGATGTGCTTTTTTTCTGTGGTACTCACATGCAACATGTCGCTTCACGTCGACATTCTCCACCATGTCCCACAGAAAAACTGCTTTTGCATAAAATGCAAAAAGCTCTCTCTGCTTCGCCATCTACAGGTCTTAACCAAGAGTATGTAGTGGTGCATTCGCTATTAAAAGTGCATCTTCTTTTTTCCGTGGCCACAGTGGCCATGGCTGCTTAACCTGACCGAATAGCACGCGTGCGCTCTCAAATTTGAGATTGTTGAGGAGGCGTTCGTGCACCAGTCAACAGTTTGATTGACGTATGACTCAGCCTATCGGCTAACGCTATTATTGGTCTCCTCTGCACTATTGGACATCAGTTAACAGTACGCCTATGGACGTATCCGTGTTTTTATTAGGCAGGGTCGAATGAAAAAGCGGGACAGATGCTCAATTTGCGTGAGGCTGGACAAAGGGTAAAACTGCTGTACAGTACAACGTAAAGCGGGACAGGTGGTCACTCTATAATCGCGCCAGTTATTCAGCCAATAAGTGTAGGCTTATGTATTTCAAAATTGTGTCTAGTACTATATAAATTACAAAAGTTTAATTGGCATCTTTATTTCAAACGACCCGATCGACTGCAACCCGAATATCATTAAAAAAAATTCTGGATGACTTGTAACCGCGGGGGAACGCATTTTGGATCAACCCGCGCATCACTGGTACACAGGTAATGAGAAAGATTTATTTGTAAGGAGATAAAATGCATTGATGGATTCCAAGGGAGCATGTAAGCAGATAAAATGCACCTTAATGGCACTGATTTAAACTAAAATGCTTATACACTATAAGCTCGTAAACAAGACAAATCATATAAATATCTCATCTGCCTATAAATGGAATGCAGTACAATTTCAAGTACTTATACAGTCTCTTACTTTAGTGGCCAGCTCCTTCTCGCGGTCCACCAAGCTCTCTATGTCTGTGGAGTCGTATCCGCTGCTCTCACTGGGTGTGATGGCGCTCTCAAAGGTGGTGGAGGAGATCTGGGAGGAGATGCTGGTGGAGGTGCTGAGGGTGCCGCTGCTCAGACTGGGAGACAGAAAGTCACTCAGGCATTTAGGAGGAGCCGTCTCTCCCAGTTTCTCACGGAGCAGCAGCAAGTGACGCGTCTTCTCCACCTGACAAGGATAGAGAAGGACATCAGGTCTGGAGATCACCACTGCCTGTCAGATATTCTTACACAAAGAGTGTGGCACTGCTCAGTCACGATCTTTTGTCTATTGTCCTCACCTCATGCAACTGCTCGAGTTTCTCCAGCTCCCACTGGTGCTCCAGGATCAGACTGTCTCCTCTGGGTCTCCAGCCTGCCAGGTTCTCCTCTCCACGCACATACGCCACAGATGTATCCAGAACCTTCCGTCTCCGTCGCTGCATACCTGAAAATGAACAATTACATTGATTCAATAGCAGGCCCAATATATCAATATGGGAAATATATCAATATTCCAAAAAAGTGGGGGAAAAAAATCATCTTTTTTTTTTTTTTGAAAGTTCGAGTTCTAGGGGTTAGTGATAGAAAACATAACCTTTGGAACTTGTTAATATTTAATTTTATTTCCTACTGTGTGTGTGTGTGTGTGTGTATATATATATATATTTTGTAAAATATGTAAAATATTTTATAAATATTATTTTTAAATCATTTACACTATCATTCAAAAGTTTGTGGTTTTCTAAAGGAATAGATTTGATCAAAATACAGTAAAACTGTAATATTACAATTCTAAATCACTGATTTCTATTGACATTTTAAAATAATTCATAATGTTAAATTACTCCAGTCTTCAGTGTCATATGATCCTTCAGAAATCATTCAAATATGCTAATTTGCTGCTCAAAAAACCTTTCTCATTATTATAATCAATGTTGAAAACAGCTGCTTAATATTTTTGTCAAAACGGTACATTGATACATTTTTAACCAAGCCTTTGGTGAATATAAAGTTTAAAAGAACAGAATTTAGTTAAAACAGACATACTTTGTGACATTATAAATATCTTTCCTGTCACTTTTGATCAATTCAATGCATCCTTGCTGGATAAAAATAACAACACATTTAAATCTCAATTAATCTCAAACTTAACAAACCATTAGTATTTTTAGGAAAATCTTACCTGGGCTTCCTGTGTCAGCTATTTTGCACAAGCTAAGCTCATAGATTCCAGTCACTTTATTACTGTAACAGAAACATCAGAAAACAGTGTTAGAAAAGGTTCTATAAAATAAAATAACAACATTTCTGAAGACACATTTTGTTGTGACAGTTGATGCATAATATATCCTTTACATTTTCTTTGATAAATTTCACAATTTCATCTTAAAATGTATATGAATCTGTAATGGAGTGTGTCCTGAAACTAGTAGCCATTTCATTTTCACCATTTTTAACATGTTGCCTTCACCAATTCATTTTAAATAGTCCTACAATATAAGAAATTAATTTAACAGTATAAATATTCCATGTAGTCTTTGGTCTAATATGAGGCCAAATTTGACAAGACTTTCTAAAATGCTATTTAAAATAGTTTTCGATGGAGTATAGCATACCACAACACAGGATATGTCCTAAAAGTATTTTAACCTTCAGACACATTTGACCTTTCTGGTGGTAAGAGAGATAAAATAAGCCTTTTTAGTTTGATTGTTTTACCAGTCAGGGGTTTTGGAGTAGCCACTGCCGAACAGGTTCCTCAGTGAGCGTGGAGGAGAGATCTTAGCATCTCTGGAGTAGAAGACCATGCAGATGTCTTTGGTAATAATGGCAGGCTGGATGCAGTGATCAAGCTGCAGGGGAGAGGTTGACACGTATGTCAATACTATAGAACCGCTTTCTAAAGAACTAGTCGAAAACTAAAAGAGTTGAGGCTGACCTCCAGATAGGCTGACAGGGTCATGTAAATCTTCTCTCCGTAGGGAGTGACACGGTTCAGTAGGAGAGAGTTGTGCAGGGAGCTGTCCCAGACAGCCTCGAACCGGTAGAACGTCCTGAACAGGAAGAAATACTTTAGAAACAATATGAATCATATTTTATATATTTACTGGTGCTCTAGTGTTAAATTGTGCCGTATACTATTGTTTGAGCACGAGTTTGAGTGTGGATGTGCATAAAGACAACATGAAAGGACATTCACAACCCATTTTACTTCTGTAACAAGGCATTTCTGAGAGAAACCGAATATACAATGAGAAGAAGAAATATAGGCTTATTAAAGTGATTATTATTCAAAATGAACAGATTTTATTTTTACTTTGTTTAGCTTTAATTTAACATCCCGTATTTATCATTCACCAATTAAGCATTCACAGCAAAACCAAAAATATGAATTAAGTAAATAGGTTCAATTTGGATTTCATGCTGACTTTAAACTGCATATGGCAGTGAATATCTAGAAGCATCAGGCTACCACGTTAGTTAAACTTTCAGCTAACAGACGGTGCTAATGGACAGGCATTCTCCTCTAACACTGTGAAACACATGAGGTGTAATGCCAGCTGCATCACGCGCGGTTGAGAGATCTCTGTGCCTAAATAGTTTGTTGATGTGCTCGAGTCACATAGCAATGAACACAACACAAGGGTGCTGTCAGGTGCTACATTATTAGTGATCTGCTGTGAGCTTGAAGCAGTGCGTGTGTGTGTGTGTGTGTGTGACTCAGGACTACAGCACAGTGATGACTATAAGCAAAAGGCACACGATTTACATGAACAGACACCGAGACAGAGACACCGAGAGAGACTGGTGTAGGTGACTCATCCTCAAATATCCTTGCATCTCTTTCTCCACTCACTCACCTCCCTCTCTTGTTCTCATTTCACAGTTTAAATGGCACATAGATGCACAAAGGCTTGCATCTAGACTCATCAATTCAGATTTCAGCTGCTAATAAGCCAAATTTAGTAATACAGTGAATGCAGTATAATGTATTATCAAATGTAAAGGTCAGACCTACATTCATCCACTGAGTTTTTTTTTTCTTGTTAAAGAAATGGAGTTTTGATCATTAGGGGGGGGGGGGGGGAATTATCTTTTCCAAATCCACCTGTAATACTTCACCTTAATTCTTACTATCGTGTTGAATGAGTTCAGAGAAAAGCAGAAAAACAATGACACAGATACATCATTTTGCTACGGCTACCTACAGATCACAAATGTCTCATAAAGCACTTTAATGGTAAAAAATGCTTTATGAGGTGGGTCAGATACCTAGCAATATCGCTATCAATACAAAGGCTGAGCAAATCCAACCGCAGCAGGAAAAAGGACGAGAACAAAAGGGGAGACAAAACAAGCAGAAACAGTCAGGCAACAGAAATATTTACAAATCAAAAGACAAAAAGCAGCATTCAGATTAAATAAGCAAAGGAAATAAATGAAAAAAAAAGCTACCTGGCATCATTAAAAGAACACAACAAGCTAATTTTCATATTTAGTAGAGCTGTATGGGGCACTATGCACGTTGATTAAATAGCTGTTTCTCGTTTGGTCCACTAGATGGCGCTCTAGATGCTCCCTGCAGGATTTTCCCTCTCACTGAAGACAACAGTGACTCATATTCAACATGCTCTCCTGAATTCTAAGCAGTTGGGTATATGGATTTGCATTGGGTGAGTAGAGCATTTGCAGACCTTTTATGCCGTTTAGAAACAGACAACCTTCCAATGACTGCACGGATCAATCAAACCAATGTGGCGAGCGAACACAGCATACCTGCTGGAGGTGTGAGAAGATTTCAAGTTTTTAGCTGAGATGATGTTGAGAGACAGGACTGCGTCTGCAGCCGAATCATTCACTTCCGGCTTATTCCGGATTCGACCTACAACAGACAACAATCGATGTTAGTTAGATGGCTGTAGCCTTTGTAATACACTTTATAAAATGGATATTTCAGGTCCTAGCTTCAGATTGGTCAATAGAGCAATCCAGCTTCCATTTAGGATTTTAGGACAAAATCTGTACTGACCAACCACCAGCTCTCTGACATCTTTCCAATGCAGCTCACTGCCCTTCTCGTGGATCAGAGTGACTGTTATTCTACGCTGAATGCCCTGAAAACACACATCAGCACAGGTTACTAAAAGCAATCTCAATTTGAATCATTTATACGTCCTTGACTTCGGACAGTGAACATGATCTTTAAGCTAAACTACAGCTTTACAGACTGCAACTGCAGAGAGAATTCAATATTAATAGAACAGGGAGACAGAGCAACATGATGTATGAGACCAAAGTGCATTGCAATGCACAGATCTATAAAAAATTTAATGCAATGATAACAGAATTTAATATTCAGATATAACCACTATAATTCTATTCAACATATCATGCATTCACTTTTTACAAATGCCTACAATTTCCTGGTCAACTGTTTTTGCAGTTTTTTGATGTTTCCAGTACATCATATTTCTATATTCAGCATATTTTTACAATTATAATAAGATAATGTTAATAAAAGAATTGTAGCCATATCATTTTAAGAGCAAATATTTATACTCCTATTAAGATTAAATACCTGGTGCAAAAGGTATGTGCCGTGACAGGGAAGACCTCCTGAGTGATCTACTACAGCTGGAATATAACTACGATAGACAACACACAATTCATATAAATCACAAACACATTTATAGCAACATATTTATATATTTATATATATATATATATATATATATATATATATATATAAACTAAATGTACAATTTCTCTTCAAATGTTGATTATTGACTAAGCCATGAGAGTAAAACCATTTTAACCAAAAATACTGGGCCTGCATGTACATATAAATATGGTTGACTTACTCCCCAGTGGGCTCCAGTTCACTGATCTCGAACCAGGCCAGCAGGTCATACTTGCTCACACACTGACCCAGGTTAGACTTGGTGATGGTGTTCAGTTTGGTGGCTGGCACTGCAAGGAAAATAGAATGTTAACAGGGCGGGAATATGATGCACCGTATGACCGATTAATTTAAAATAAGCCTAATTTCCTTACTAAAAAGGCCAGGTTCTATTAATCCATTAAAAAAAATGCTGAACATGACAGATAAGCAATATGAGCTTGAGTCAGGTAATGTGAGGAAACACAAAGCATCAGGTTTAAGGACGGTCATTATGTAGGCTCTAGAAAACCAGCCACAAGAAATTCTACCCTACATCAGGAAAATCAATACAGCCTGATTTTCTCCTAAAACTGCAGCTGAAGGGCGGCACTCCATTTCCTGCAGCAGTCTGCTGTATTTCTACAGTATGATGAGGTGGGAGACAGTGAAGCTGGGGGAAAGCTGCAAGAAACCTTTTTCTCAGAGACGGAACAAAACACTTGTGTAACTTGTGTCAAAAAAAATAAGCTTCATGAAAGAAGCTAGAAAGAACATATGGAAAACACCTAATGTGATTTAATTAGCAGTGCACTTTCAAAGTATCACAAAAGGAAACACCAAGCAGCTGTCGTAGCATTCTAGATCAACCAGGGAGGGAAAATAAGGGAGAGTGACACTTCAAAACACAGCAACTCAAGGAAAAACCTTTATAGCTTTATATCTTCAGGATCAGGAATATCTACATTTCAAAGAACGTCCACTGGGATTCTGTCACACTAGTCACAGTACATTAAAGCACAGCACAGAGCCAATCACTATCCAGCTTAACTACTCCGCGCATTAGAGGCTCTGTACCAACCGTCATGTTTGGGCACTCTGAGAACAGGGCTGTTGGGTACAGGGAGAAAGGGGAAGTGGGACAGCTCATCTGCCCCTTCCTCCAAGCTGGCGACGGCCGTGGAGGCCAGTGCATTGGCGTGCTCTGAGAGCGTGTCCAACAACTGGCCGTGCATGTACCCGGTCATCAGGTACCTGATCAGCTCGATCTTACGTGTGTGGTCTGGGTGGGTCACACCAGGTTGTGTGTGAGGACGAGGATTGAAATGAAAAAGACAAAGATGGAGGTAAATGGAAAGATGAAGTATGCAGTTGCCCCAAAAACTATTTGTGCACTTAAAAAAAATGTATGAATGTCTCTGCATTATAACAATGTTATATATCAAAGTGGCATTTATTTTGAAGATAAAATATAAAATATGTACTACCGTTTAACGACTTGGGGTTGGTATGATTAATTTTTTTCTTTATGAAAGAAATTAATACTTTTAATTGAATATTAATCTGATAAAAAGAGACAGTTCATTATATATATATATATATAAAAACTGTACCAACCCCAAAATTTTAAACACTAATGCTCTATATATAATAAACATAACAAGTACATATGTACTATTAAAGCAAATAAATCATATTATATATTATTATATTTACATAAAATATAAAGAAATTGTAAATATAATGTTCAAAATGCTAGTAAAATTTGAAAATTTCTGGATGTCAAATGCCAACTGGACTGATATTTTGTAATCTTAAGCTATATAATTCATACCTTTTTAGGTGATTTAAGCAGCCAAAACTGTCCAAGTATTTTTTGGGCCACTGTATGAGAATATTATTATTATTATTTAAATTCCAGAGTGGCACTCTGAAGAGTTTTTAGTTGTGAAGAGTTTTTAGTTGTACACTCTGCATCTACAATCTAGAAATCACAAAGAGCTCTACAGCTTTTCCAATTATCTCCAACTGAGCTGTAGCACCTCTAGATTCATATTGTGATATAAAAGACTGACAGCTCGGGGTGAAGATCAATACACCGTCAGGATTGATGACACTTCAAGGCTACAGCCTCCGTTTTATTTTTGTTCCCTATCAAAAAAAACAACAACAGTCTGGACAGGAACGGCTGATAGCTGCGTCTTTCAAACTGACTTGCTGCATAAATGAGATCTGGAGCCCTTTTGGGAGGAGATAACTGTATCGAACGAAAACGTTACAGATCACAGCATTGTGAACTGCGAGGTAGTTCCTTATTTAATGAATAATGTGATGAATTACAAGAATAATTAGAAAGGAGATAGAGGAGCATACAAGCTCCGGGCGAGGATTATGCAAGGAATCTGCATTATTATTACTTATGCAAATTTAAGACCCTTCAAGCTGACTTAATGAACATGTGATGTCTTTACGAAGACTAATGGAGATAGTAGTAGATAGTAATTGCCATCATACCTGGTTTAGACAAAGGCATAGGTGGGGGGTAGTACTTTCTGGAAGGCTGAGAAGGGCTACAAGAGAAGCAGAAAATTAATCAGACGTAAAAAGATTATACTAATATTAATCAATCTCTAATATGCTGATTTAATCAATCCACCAAGGGCATAATCACATAGCCAGGATTATGAGAACATTTATTTTAATGCTATATTCATACTATGTTTTATTTCAACAATTAAGATACACTGTAGAACAACTATACAATATATCAGTTTCAGTTACTTATTTAAACACAAATCAAGCTCCATCAACATGTCAATAACAAAGGGAAAACTTAATTTGTTAAAATAAGTAAATGTGTTGATAGAACTTACATTGGACATCTTACATTTTAAAAGCTTTCCTGTCATCCTTTTTTATTTTATTTTTTCATGCCATAGCAGCATCTAAGGCTATTGTCCTGTCAAAACTAAATACTTTAAAGTACAATGTAGCATTGTTACTGTTAACTTAAACAAAATCTATTAATCTATTAATCGATTGAAATAAATCTTAAATAAATTAATATATAAATAGCAAATGACAAACTTAAACTTGAAAGAAAATTTGAAATTTTGCAACTAACTGAAATGAGTTTAAGTTGAAGGGTTAAAATCACTAAAACCAAGACTGAAAAAAAAAACATTACAGCACTATAAAAAAACTATAAAAGATCAAATTTTGACAAGTGTAAAATTGTATAACATCGGTCACTGACAAATACCACTGACAGGTTTGAATACTGAAGAAAAGTCACCTTTAATGTGGTTATGGCCCTGAAATGTAAATGGCCCTCAAAATATTGACTGATTTTAAGCTAAACATATGATTATGTTTATCAAATGTGTGATAGTGGACAGCGGGTTGTTACCTGACCACTTCCTGTCCATGGAGGTGCAGTGGGTGCTGTTGGTAATGGCCAAACACTTCGAACACAACTGGCTTTGTCTTTATGTATTCAATAAAGGACTCGGTCACCTCCACTGAGATCTGAATGTGAAAACCAGATAAATAAGTTGACAACACGTCATGCGTATTTGCCTAACCATGTGTAATAATGAGGCATAATTCTGCATACGCAGCTAGCCTGATGAAAATGAGAGCAACTAAGGATCAGTTATGTACCATAATGTTACATTTCCTCCTTAAAAGCTTATTTCTCTCACTGCTTTCAACACTTACATTCTGTACGTGGTAAAAGCCCAGCGGGGCACCTTTGCCTGTGTTCTTCAGGGGCTCTGTGCTGAACGCCTCATCGTGACGATGGAGGAAACTGTTGGCAGCATGAGACAGGATTACTGAGAGGAGCGTGACTGTGCGATTGCGTGATTTATGAGGAGGTGTGTGTGTGTGCTCTGTCTGAATAAAGACCAATGAGACAGGAAAGAAGGGCTGCCATAGAAACAGACTGACTCACTTGAATTGGCAGAAGATGTCTGCGTACTCGGGCGGGATGCTGCTCGCCTGCAGAACGGTGACACGGAAAGTGAAGATACTGCCCACTTCCAGATGCTCTGCCAAACCCTCACCCAGTTTTGTGTCCACGTTCCCGAGCTTCAAGTCTTTCAGACACAAAACACATTCATTAATATTAAATGGATCTCAGTGTGTGTAGAACCATCTAATGCTATAAAAATTCTTTATTATAAAAAAAATACACTTACTCTATATGAAATCATAGAGCTCTGCTAAATGCAGAAATGTTAATCTTGTTTTTCTTGGTCAAAAATTCTCTCTATTTTTTTTCTACTGTGTGGAATAATCTAATTCCATTTAAAAAAAAACCTATATAAATCATCTAAATCAAGCACTTTATTTTATAACAATTGATTGTTTATTTGTTTATTGTTTATTACATAACAATTTTATATAGAACCTAGTGTAGTTACATTTATTTTTATATTACGCTATTTATCACCACTATTAGAGGGTGTTTCTGAAAAAAAGTTATACTGCAAAAAATGCTGGCAAACTGGAACAGGCTGATAGTTGTTTTTATATTATTTGATTATATTGTTTCCATGGTCTTCTTTT
Organism: Carassius carassius; assembly: GCF_963082965.1. Lineage (NCBI taxonomy): Eukaryota > Metazoa > Chordata > Actinopteri > Cypriniformes > Cyprinidae > Carassius > Carassius carassius. The sequence continues at coordinate 18,348,371 of NC_081800.1, forward strand.
ATGGACCGGTTTAAACCTGCTAGAAGGATCAGTTTGGTCCCAAAGCTTTCGGGTTGCATAGCAAAACACAACAGCATCGTCTGGATGTGTAAGCATTTCTTTTCACTCGGACGGAGCGGTTTTGTTCAGAGCGCAGGGGCTGCCAGCTGGCCTGTGCATCTACACTCACCCATGTCATTTATTCTGTTCATCTCCTCTGAAGGGGTGAAGACCTCCGAACTCTGACCTTGACCTTCCACAATACGCAGCTCTTCCAAAGAGAGGCCAGAGCGGGTCATGACCACAGAGGAGAAATCCCTCTAGATGGTGTAAGAGAGAAGAGGAAATAAAATGATAAAGGCAGCAATCACAAAAATGCATTACAACAACTCAAACCTTTTAGAAACTAGTACAACTTTCAAACCCGAGGCAAGATTTCTAAACTTCAAATGTTAACAATTTATCTGAGTCGGTGTTTGGAATTAAAACTCTTTTATCAGACAATAGGTTTTTTGTGAAAAATGATAGCAAATATTTTTGTTGTAAAGTCTCATTCAACTATGGATGAACAGGCCTTAAAATGTGATTGATAGATAGATGGATGGATAGATGGATAGACTGATAGATAGATAGGGGGGGGCTCATACCTTTTTAAAATACTCATTGTCAAAAGAAATTTTAGCGGTGCCCGACTGACGCACACCAGATCCATAATCAGGAGCCTCTTCATCGGCTGCAAAAACACAAATACAAAAGAATAAGGACACAAGTATCAACTGTGCTTAATTAAATCTGAGCCAAGCCTTAATTAATTCATTAATATAGAGCAGCGCTCACCAGCGATGGCTTGGACCCCAACACGCAGGAATCCTCGCACATCTCCCTTCTCTGTTACTATAGCGACACGGTGCACCAGAGGCACAGGATACAGAAGGTTACTCAGATACACGAAGGCTCTGGAGGAAAAAGAACGGCAATTATAGTACTGCCCTGAGAGCCATCTCCGCCTGACAGTCTCATGCACACACGTTCACAAAATGTATCATATGTAATAATATGGAGAGATGTTTAAAAACAGCCTAGTTGTTACACACAGTGCCTTCCTTTCACTGCAGGGCCACGAGTTCATCTCCATAATCCTGATTAACACCATCAGAGAATAATGGATATGATGTATCAGACACTTTCACTGAGCTGACGCAAACAAAACATGGCACTAAATAACAAAAGACAGCAAACTAATTTGTCAACCTTGAAACTGAATGGCAAAAAAAAAGAAAAAAAAAAGGGCAACTGAATAACTCATACATTATGTTGTAGACCATAGAAATATGGTTTGTTGCGAGAGAGATTGTATTAGAATATTTTATATTTTCAGAGGCTAGGGGGCACACATAGTCTGAATTTCAAGAGCTGTTTGCAGTCAGAGCTCCTCCTCTCCCCGTAGGCAGCCTCAAGGCTAAGATGGAGGAGAGCTATAACTGTAGCGCATCAGTGAAGTCACAATGACGCAGATCCATTTACGCCTCTGCATCCATCCAGACTATGTTGCCTCTCTCCTCCTCTATCCTTCTCTCTCCTACAGCGGACTGACAAATAACAGCTCTTAAGTACACTGAATGAAAATTCATATTAAAGGAAAAAAAGAACACAGACAAAATGAAATAAAAAACATTAAACAAATGAACACAATTTAATATTTTAATATACAAGCACAATAAATGAATAAGTTCATGAAAATAAAGAAACTGGGGCTGTAAATCAAAGTTAATGTGTTAACAGATGGGATTAATATAACATATTGTAACAATCATATAGCTTCAACATGATCAAGGTTTAAATTTTATAAACTGATCTGAGCTTTCCTTGTGTCTTAGACCCATTCATTCACAATAGTCCCTTAGCAGGGAATTTAATTCTCAGTCAATGGAGGAATTCATTCTGTATGGGAGATTTCATTCTGTATGGGAGATTTATTTCTAAACCCAGATGGGATAATTAACAAAAGTAATCTGCATTCTTGTATGGTGAAATTTAATTACCATTGAGACGAAGTGCAATATCACCCATAACTAAAACACTGTCATTCATAAAAATGTTAATGTGAACTCCAGCAGAGAACAAATGTGGCAGGCCGGTGGCTAAAACTCTACCTATGTAAGATAAAGTGCTGAGAACATGGTTTTATTATTGAATTTTATTATTACATTTGCATTTCTTTCCTTATATTCGATTTCTTGCCTTAAAAAAAACTGAACGCTAACCATTACACATTTTAATTGATTGACAGCCCGATTAAAATAAATACAATGAATGAAAACAAACACAAATGCGTACTAATGTTTAGAGTACTAATGTTAAACCAAACCAGACAGATGGAGGTTAAATGTAGGCTGTAGAGAACTGGAGGAGGAATCTGTTATACCCGTGTGAGCCACTTCCTAGATCAGATCTGATTTCACATTACTAGAAAATGTATTCAGTTAATTTTAGTTTTGAATGTATCTATCTTTAAACCATTAACAGCTGCACACTGAGTCACAAAACTGTCTCCATTTCTCTTTCACATGCATTCCCTCTCTTTCCAGCCCTCATTTTTCAGGTTTCCCCCTGAGCAGTGGCCGCCACCAACCTGCCCACCAGGATGAACCATGGGGAACGGTCATAGAAGGGGTCCTGCCCATCACTGAAGATGTCAGAGCCTTCCTCGGTCCCAGCATCTGAGCTGGTGTCGTCCACGAAAGCCTCATCATCCATGAAGTCCTCCATCTCGCTCTGCCTTTCGTCGGCCAGCTCAGTAATCTCAGAATCGCTGGTGGAGAATGTGGGCGAGGGAGTGCGATCGGCCAGACGCTCGTTCACACAGCCGTGAAAAATAGGTGAGCTAAAAAAAAGGTGCGTGGGTAGGATGCAGGCACAAGCAAGAGTTTACAGGATTATTTAAATTAGCCACATTTAAGGGCCATGACTTCAGACATAAAATAGAAAACAAACATAGCAGGTACATAATACAGACAGTAATCAATTGCATTTGTTTTTTATCCTATTAAGGCAGTAAATTTTTACATTTAAAAAGACATAATAGAAACTGTTCTCATTTTGTTTATGGAAATAAAACACGAAAAAAAAAAAGAGAAAAATCACATAATGTGAACAGACGAACAAAAAAAATACAATCTACATATGAAATGCATGTTTAAAATAATGACAAATGGATAAAAACATTGCATTAAAAAATTTACATGAACATACAGCAAAGCACAAGCACATACAAATTTGGGAAAAAAGAAAATTGTGAATAAAAAAAAAAGGTGATTATGAATATGAAGAGAAAATGATTTATGGGCTCCCTCTCAGAATAGCTCTTTACAAACGAATATAACAAATTCTCACAGAATTAAACCTAATTTAACAGTATTTAACGCCACAGGACATAATGATTTCTGTTTATAACATGCTCAATCACTTCTCAAGTCACAGGAACATGTTTAGGGGATTAGCATACCTCCCAACCAGCTTGAACCAATGGAAGCGGTCATAGAACGGGTCACTGCCAGTCAAAGAACCCTCTCCATCCTCACACGGATTGGATGAGGCCATCTCGCCTGCACGGTCATACATCTCTCGCATCTGGTCCAGCCTCTGCCTGTAATGAATCAAGTCACATTTCTGATAACACATCACAAAATCAATGTTGAAACAAATTTAGTGAGAAGTTATGCAAATATGTCATAGATATCACCCTTAGAAACAATTACAGCTGACAAAAAGCACTTTAAACAACATTTAAAGTACAAATAAAAAGTAAAACATTTTAAATAAAGCTTTGGGATCCCTAAATGGATTGTTCCGAAATAACACTGCACAAAAATAAAAAACTCTGTAGATCGAAGTCTGGTTGGCAGGCTGAGGCTTACTTGAGCTTCTCCAGGGACCAATAGTGAGTGGCTCCGTTCTTCAGGTCCTGAACCTCCACAGCCACCACCGTTCGAGGGAAAGGCCTGGTGTCATGCTCTTTCTCTGGTTCTGGAGGCAGCAGCTCCGGGGGCAGTGGAGAGTAGAGGGTGTCCGTGAGTAAGACAAACTGGAACTGGACCTACGAACAGATCATGTAAACGAGACATAAGAACATAAACCAGGATGGATGATGTGAGTTGATGACTAAAAGATTGAAAGTTTAGACATTTTTGGAAAACTGAAGTAATGTATTTAAGTTGAATACAACAAAAGATGTCCACATTCTAATGAAAACGAATTCAAGTCTCCCCACTGAAGCTATAAATACAAAGTAAGAGCGCAGGATAAATAAGAATAGAAATGTTTCTATCTCAAGGCTCCACAGCAAGGGTTATACACATATGAACTAAAAAAAGAGGCATAAACAAGTATTAGAGAAACAAGTGACAGAAAAAGAACTGATGAAACTGTTTATGTGTGCTTTTTTTGACTTTAATGAGACAACCGTTGAAAGCTGACAGATGGGTAATGTGTAAAGCAACAGGGATCTGTCTGAGAATATGTAAATATAGCAGAACTTACTGATAAATTGCCATCACAATGAAAAGCTCAGCCATATGCTCTTTTACATTATGTTGTGCCGCAGTAAAGATAAAACTTTTTTAGAGGACATTCACACAAATATAAACATGCACAAGACTGTCCATTTGGGCCTTTTTTCAGGGTTTTCAAGTTAAAACAGTTCAATGGTTTGAAGCCTGACAAATGTTTGGTGTACCTTTTTCTTTAGCTCCACACTGATGGCATTGGCTTCTTTGAGGTATACAGCATTGCCCCACAGCTGGTCTCTGAGGGAGGTAAACTGGTGGTATCTCCACTTCCTGAAAGCCCACTGGGCCAGCTCATACTCATGCTGGGTCCAGGGCACTGCAACGAACCAGGAACAACAGTCAAACATGGCAAGGCACTGATATACTGTCAATGGTTGTGATCTTGCCAAGCATGATGACCTTATTGTTCCTAGAACATTATTCAATCAATCAGACTATAGGGATAGTGAAAGGTGGAGAAGCTTATTGGTCTATTCTAAATGTTCCTCTGATTGTATAGGTAGTTTTGGTTGGGTTGAGGTTATGGATAAGATAAGGACAAGAATGTGATTCAAACAATGTTGTCCTACATGTCCCAGTACATTGCATATAAAAATCTTTTGAAATACGGTTCATTTCATGCCATAGGGCAGCTTAACAACCACAAATATGAAATGCTGATCCTGACAATTTAGATTTTAGCATTTAAAATACACTACCTTCATCCTCCTCCTCCTCTTCTTCCTCTTCATCTGGGGTCTCTGCAGCCAGTGAGCGAGTCTCCACCTGTTTCTGCAGCTCTTGCAGTTTACTCTCATATACCTTTGAGAAGGTTTGATGAAGAGAGACGACACGATCATATCAGCACGATAAACACTCACTGAGCCTTGGAGATAAAGCTTCAGAAGGATGGTCACACTGAAGCTTTAGCAATGGTGTGCCATTTGGCTAGTTCAAGGCAACAGAATAACAATTATACTTAAATTACTTTTTTAATGACTTGGACTGAAGTTAAACTAAACAGCACTAATTTTGCACACAGAAATAGACAATAAAGATAATGTTGCTATGCAGCTTAGAGCTGAAGATCTTTGCCCGAACCCGACGAGACCTGATGGGACCCGACGGGTTCGGGCTTAATTTCTATCATCTTATGCAGGCTTGGGCCAGGCTCGGGTTTGCGCTCTGGTTTGCGAGGTAAACGAGTGGTCATGTGATGTGTTTCGATGAGCACGAGAAAGATGCAAAAATGGATGCGGAGTAGGTGTAACGGAGGCTTGCCCCTGGTGATTACGTTTTGGTTGCACCAGCAACTAAAGCAAACTCTGAGGAGTGGAAAAGTTTTGACCATGTTTACAATGAGAATAATGCGTGAATAATGACGCAACATCAGTGAGCGCAGGAATGCGCTGAAGACATCTACAGTGGGTTCAATCATTTTCCTCCACAAAACATGTAGGCTTAGCCTAATCTCTGTGAGTAAAGGTTTTTCAAATGTTAACTAAATATTCATTGAGTCTTAAATGCATAATGTGGACAGAGTATTTACGCTAATGTTGGCATTATTCTTTTATTAAATATCATCTGCTAGTGCGAAGCAAATCCGGCGGAGCCTTTATCTTAATTTCGTTATTGCCAAATACCCATCTTAAATTAAAATGTATCTTAATTTAATTTGTTAAAAATTACTCGTTTTTATTGGTGCGTTGGTATATTTATAGGTTAAATGAGCCTATGTCTAGAATGCTGAGATGTTACGATGTCACAGAGGACTTATTTTATTTCTTTATTCCAACTTCCAAGTGGTCTAGTCTACATTAGTTATGAATAAATTATGTTAAAACATGTATAAAATGACTCATTATTGACAAAAGGCAAAAGAGTTGTGTGCATGCGCACATTTAAATAATGTCGGGCTGTAAACGGGTTCGGGCTTTTAAAAAGCTGTCAATCAAAATGTACTTGTCGGGCTCGGGCCGAAACCGATTACAGCTCTAATGCAGCTTCTAGGGTTGCTAGGTCATTGTGAGGTGGCTCAAGCAGAAAAATCTCACCTCCAAGTCTCTTGTCCCTATATATGTTGCAAACCCATCCTTATATAAGTCTATGTGATTGCATAGCACAAAAGGTGCAGGATGAGTTACATGCTGAAGTTCATTACTAGTTTAGATTTTAGATTTAGGCAAACCCATAACTTTTATGTGGTTAATAGTGAACACTTAAAAGTACTTTCAATTTCAGTCATCTGACATGGGGAGAACACGCTTATGATAACATCCAAGACATGAAACTCTTTCTGCTCCACTCCAGCTTTTTTTAAATTTACAGGAAAAAAAAAACCTTCTGCATCTACTGAAGCTGCAGGAATTATTTCCAAGGCGCCAAGACATCTAGACATTTCACTACATTACATTTATAATACATTTAAATAGTAATGAAACGTTTCAGGCAGAACAGACTGTGCACCATAAAGAGAGGTGTTTTGTGTGCGGTTTCACAAAAAATGTGGTCATATGTAATATTTTCCTGACATTTAAACACAATTCAGTTGTCCCACATAGTTTAATAACAAATTAAAGTGTTCTGTCTGTAAATGCAATGTCAAAACAACTGTAAATCCACTTATAAAAGATGGATAATATAACTGCTCTGGATTTGAAGTCAACAATGCTAATTAAAGGCTGACTGCTGTCATACCTCCTAAGAGCTGTAATATGATCAAATGATCACGCTACTAATCTACTAATACACATTTTTTTAATTCTTTAAATGTAACTGCAATTAAGTATTTGTTTGTATAGATAAAAGACATTTGTATGAGCAGTTAGTGCATTTCAGGCAGGTACATTTTAGGCCAGTCAGGCCTAATGGTTAGAGTGTTGAACTTGTAACCCAAAGGTAGCAGGTTCAAGTCTCAGTTCCGGCAGGGATCATTGGTTAGGGGAGTGAATACCCAGCAGGTTCTTACACCTTCAACACCACGACTGAAGTGAGACCCTTGAGCAAGACACCAAACCCCCAACTGCTGTGTGTTTGTGTGTTCATTACACTCATTACGCTGTGTGTGCGCACTTGGATGGGTTAAACGTAGAGCACAAATTCACCAAACCTCATGTCACCTTCACATTTTTTCCACTTCCAATCTTGTCCACTTTATTTCAGTCATTGTTGAAATTTTTATATATTCAGCACAGTTCAATGTAACAGCAATATAAGTAAACCATCAACACATCTTTGAGCATTGAAGATCATATGTTGCACAAAAATATCTCCCTAAACAACACATTATAATACAGGGCACTTGATATCACCATTGCATATAGATAAACACTGAACAGACAAGTGACATACCTTTAAAAAGGGTAAAAATACATTGTACGTATGACATTATACATTGCTCCTCCTGTGGTAGTTGAGAGTAGCAGGCAGCACCGTGCATTAATGAAATGAATAAAAAAAAAATTATGACAGACAGCCTCGCCCCCAAACTGACATCATTGGTTGAGCCAATGTTGCGGTGTCTGGATGCTCAAACAAAAGACTGCCACAAAGTTTACACTTATAAAAATTACAATTATGCAGTTCACCTTTAAACTTGAGTCCTGCTTCTTTATTGATCCAGTTTCTTGATTTTACCCTTTGAAGGGAAAGTAATTGTATTTTATGCACGTATGCATTACTATACCAAAACCCAGAGGTTTCAATAGAAATAAGGCAGTATTTCTGGCAACAAAAGCATTCAAGTTCTTTATTCATAAGAAGCAATGCTGAAGCATGGACTTTTGACCTATTTGGCTAACACTTAGCCAGAGGAGATGACATGAAGAGGATTTCAGAATATGTGATTTGGTAATTTGCAGCTGGTAACGCGTCACACTTGGGCACTGAGGCACACCAGTGCATAATAATATCAAAGCTTAAGCAGGGAAATCACTGTGGCTTAACCGCAAGGACGTACAACTACATTAATCCTTTGTGAACAGAATTACTGTGTTAAAAGAAAAAAACAGTGGTAAGTTTAATCAAGTTCTCAGTGGCATTACTTATACAGGCTGTGAATTCATCGAGACTAAAGGAGAAAATAAAACGCAGTGCAGCATATACCTGTCCAGCAAATCTGATTTTGCTTTCAAGGGTTTTTCCTTCCTTAAAAACATGCTACAACTTTCAAAACGAGTCTCGGAAACCATGGAAACAGCCCACTTAGAGGTCCTTTCCATGAGACGTCTCTGGTGTTTTCTGTGGGTTTCCCTTGCCACACAGCAGACACCCAAAAACAAATGCAATTCTAATCATGTTAAGATTTAAGAAAACAGCACAGTGTTCTAGAACGCTGACTCCATCCCGTGGGAACAGGCTGTCCCCACTATTGAGGATCAGAGTGCAGCAGACAGATTAGAGGAATAAAAAATTCAAAGCACGCTCTGAAGCAGTTCTTTTACCGCGCTTCACAAAAAACATTGCCTCTTTGAATATGGATGTTTAGTCCAGAGTGGTTTGTACTCAAAAATTAAGGCAGAACCAAACTTAATAAAAACCAAGTGGCAGTTATTTTTATGAAAAATAAACTTTCTTACATAATTCAGGGGTGGTGTCTTTATCTTTCACATTAAAGATTCATGCAAATTCTGTAAAAATCATTATGTTTTCTTCATATATTGCTATTACTTATTTGTAGGCGCCAAGTACAAGGACATAAATTCAATGTTAATGACACATTAGTGAGTCAATAAGGCCCTTAAAAACTTTAAAAGCACTCCTTCACAATCTTTTACTCATCTACACAAGGCAGCTAGAGAAAGGCCTTTGCTGTCACTTTTCATATTCAAACTATTTAATGGGGAATACCAACCCAAGGACCCAAAACTTCATGAAATCAAATAATTTGTATAAAATGTAAAAGTAAAAATTTAATTTGCATCTCTGACGAGTTTTGAAACATTCAAGAGGATAAAGGTTTGGCTATTAACCTTCCAGCATTTATTGAACATATCACCCATGCATCTTGAATGCACAAACATGACTCCATTGTAAATTCAGTAACTCAAAATTCAAGTTATGGTTCAAGGTTCTCTCACTGGACAGTATGAAATGTTGCAGTGTAGTGGTTATGTATTCAATTCTTAGATTGATTCAGACTGTCAAGACCAGCAGCAAAACAAAGGTAAACTAAGGCAAGTCAGTGTAAAGTACTTCTTAATTCTCAAATCCCATGATTTAAAAAAGTTAATACTACAGACAAGAACTAAAGGGAGTCCTTCTCAAAACTCATAGTTCCCAGAACCTTATTGCAAAAAAATGCTTATTTTATGAATCAAGGCTGTTCTGAGATCTTCTTGTGGCTTGGACACCTTTAACAAACACACTTAGTGCTAGCCTTTTTACCAATACGCAAAACTAACATGAATCAGCAAATTGCTTATGCAAGGTGCTAATGTGGTAATTTTTCAGGAAGATCATTGCAATTTGAATCTAAAAATAACAACAAGAACATTCAGTTGCTTAAAAAAAGTGCCACATAACAGTTTGACTTGATAGGGACAAGCTGTCCAATGCTGTGATGAGTCTGTAATGTGTGATTTGTAGCGTCAACTAATTCTGTACATGAACCTATGCCCTGCTTACAAAGTCACACTGTGGTTTCTCGACTGCCCTTCAAATTGGGGGCAGACAATTGTCTACGCATAAGGGGTGGCGTGTAAAAATTGTTGTGGTGGCTCGGCTGCTGATTGGGTGGGTACTGCTGGTAGTTGTTGATGACACCAGTATTGTAATGGTAGAACTGCTGAGTTGGATGCTGTGGTTGTGGATAATGATGCTGGTTTTGGTTGTAGCGTGGCTGGTAAAACGCCTGTTGGGGATGAGGGGGCTTCCTGTTCCCAGCATTGAGGGACTCTGTAGAGTCAGAGGCTCGCTGGCTGCTGTTGAAGGAGTTACTACGGCCTCGTTCATGGAGTTTGTTGCCTTGATTGTGTCTATGGCCCTGCTCTAAATCTTTGCTTCTACGCTGACCAATGGAACTAGGAAGAGTAGGGTATGTGTGGGCGATGGGCACCACTTGTTCTCCGGGCTCTGCGGCCTCCCCTTTGTCGTCTTCCTCTTCCTGGACTGCTTCTTTGGGAACTTTCAACTCAATCACCTGTTCATCTGTGATAATGATATGAGTGCCAGGGGTCCAGGAGTTGCGATGTTTGGGGTTACTCTTGAAGGGGAAGCGCAGCTTGCGGTCTTCAGGTGGGATGAAGCGGTGAGGTCCGTTTTGCCTCCGGAGCTGCTTGGAAATCTCCTGTTGTTGGAGGTTCTTGAGGCGTACCTGCTCTTGTCGCATCCACTGCATATGTCCACGTCGGAATGATGGATCATCATCCATTATCTTAGACGCCTGCTCATCTGACTGTTGGCCATTGGGTTTCTCCTCAAGAGCTTTACCCTCACTGGAACTGCGGGTCCTCATGGGTGCACTGCGAGCGTTTTTCTCCTGGGACTCATTGGAAATTAGTGGAATTACTTGCTCCATCTTCAACATTTTATTCCGGAGAGCTCTAATCTCTTCGTCCTTCATGTTGTTCTGCTTTTTCACCTCATGCAGGACATCTTCCAGTTTGTCAATGTGCACTTTTAGGTCATCCATGTCAGTTATACCTCGCCCGTTGGTTATTACATCTTCGATTCGTTCATCGCCAACCCCTACAGTGTCCCAGACGTCTCGAGCCACTGCTCTCCAAGAATCTCGTTCATTCGGGTCTCTCTTGTTGTAGGTGGCACAAAGCTCTTTCATTTTTACTATGGCCAGAGCTTCAATCTCTTGACGGGTGTGACGGAAATCATTCAGAGCCACCTCGTAGCAAATTTCTTTGACTGCCTGAATCTTCAGATCAGAGATAGTCACCCATTTGGAGTCCTTTGTAAGGCGACGACGCTGAGGGATCTGGTACATTTTGACAGGCTCCCGTCTTTTACCGCTGCTGGGTAAGCCACACTTTTTGACTATGGTTTGGAGCTTGCTGGGAGGAAGTTTCTCCCGAAGTGAAGTGATGAGTCTCCAGCTCTCCTCGCATGACCTTTTATCAGAGTCGTCACCACTATCAGAGTCTCCATCCTTGAGAGAACAAAACAAGAAACAAACCAAAGTGCGAAAAACAAAATGGGAAAAGTAAAATGGGATATCAAAATCAAAAGGAATGTTTCTGTAAAGAATGGACAGTGTTTTGATATGCAAAATGGGAACAGCTAAATGAGATAATGCTTTGCTAAAATCAGATTAGAATGAAAGTAGAAGCACTGGCTACTGTTTTTTTTACGCTGAAAGTTAACCTTAAATTTATGCATATACATTTCTGAAGTATTTGTATTATGACTATAAACATCAGAAACATAGGAGTTCCTTATAACATATGTGAAACTTTCTAAAGATTTTCTAAAACTTTGGGGAATCGATACAACATTAAATGCAGGAAAATGTACAAATGGATCCATTAAGCTGAGAAAAAATGTCAACCTGCTTGACAATTTCTAACTACATGCAGAAAAGCCTTTTTTTTGTAGACTGCAAGTCGACTACAGACATTCAAATTTTAGAGTGGATTATTTACTTGCAGATGCATTTGACAATACTCAAGCTTTCTAAACATGGTGATGCTATTTTTTAGATTTACAGTGTGTAGATACAAATTCAAATCAGTGTTATTCCCAAGTTGCATATCACTATAAAAAGTCAATGCAAGGCATGACTTTCATGATTATGAGAAAAATTTCAACAGAAAGGGGATAGATGTTGCTCGATCTGTTGTTTTTGTTGTTGTGCTGGTTTCTTTTTTGTCAAGTTTAAATTCATGACATCCTCTTCAATTAGAGCTCTTGAAAGTTGCACCCCAAACATGCTTCAGTGGCATGCAACAAAGCCTGATGAGTTTTGCTTCATTCCCCCATTTGAAGTCCTTGATAGAAAAGATTTGCTTTTAGAGTTTTTCTAGCTCTAGCAGTGGGTTAGACTCTTGCGTGTTTATTACAGGTCAGTAAAGATAAGAAAAAAAGAGACAGGACAGACTTGGAGGAGGTTAAAAGCATCGATTCCATCCACTACAGTTAAGAGGTTAGTTAAGAGAAAATGCAGTTTCTCATTTACCAGGTCAAGTAAAACAAGAACAATGCAAAAATCACAGTCAATAAACAAAGGAGACAGCTGGTGACCATGTAATCGTGGCTGTGTAATAAGTGCAGTGTGCGATATCTGTGTCGTTCTGTGTATGAGATTATATGAATGAGACCATCGAAGCATTGGAGAGCTTGTCATCATTAAGACCCCCAGCATGGATAGCTGTGTCATAGCATGCCAAACTGTGCCTGGCCAGACACAGATGTGTAGAACTCAAGGCTACAGATGTCAATGAGAAACCACATTGTCACTAGCCTTCATCAACTACAGCAGAAATCTTGGGTTATGGCAACAATGCATTGGAAATATCAGCAATTGCATTGAAAAAACCAACAAACTCAGATGAAACGAAATCTATTAGGGTAAATCAAATGCTGACTCAAGCTTGACTAGCTTATCAACACTGCTCAGCAACAAATACTAAATGAGGTACTAAGTACCCTGTAAATTAATGTTAAACAAGCTACATAAAAACAAACCATGCAAAAGCAGCATACAGAATAAACCAAAGATAAGCTCTCCATTTTAAATTAAAGACCCCATGAAATATGGTGACGGGCATAGTTTGATGTCAACTCTACGATGTAAAAGAGCTCCAAATCTGATGATTTTTGCAAATGTAAGTAAATCTAAATAAATATGTGCAAAGACCCATTTATACTGTGTGGAAATATATAAAAAATTAAGTGTCAAATTATGAAGACAGAATATTGTTTGTGGCTCGCATATGTTAACTACTAAAGCAAAAAACTTTTATATCATAAAATATGATATACATTTTTTACTTTATTATATAAAATTAAGTTGATGGTGAATCTTTTTTGTCTACTCCTAAAATATTAAGTAAAAACATCTAAACCCGAAGAGTTTAATTTTAATTTAACAGTTAATAAATATTTTAAGTTAAACGACAGCCCTAAAACATACAATTGTCAAATCATTTATTTTCTCTCAAAAATGCTCCCATGTTGATTTCATGGAGTCTTTAACTGGTACATGGCAAACCAATGCCTTACACAACAATAGATTTGATAAAAACACAGATTACTAATTTTAAGCCGAATTGGTATTTTTCTGCTAAAGCTGTTTTGCAGTTACATCTCAAATCTATGAGAGAGAAGTGAAATTTTGAATACGAAATTCTCGCTAATTCTTGCTGTATCAAACTTAAATATGTATATCAGTCCATATCAGTGATGGGCCATCTGCTATCTCAATCCAGACAGAGTGGATTCAGTTACCATGCAAAGAGGTTCAGCCATGCACTGGGAGAAGTGTTTCTCTCACACACATACAGACACACAAAAGTCTCAAGTTGTCAGAGCTAAGAGTGCAGAATTAGTGCTGGTTGGACTTCAGCAGAGCAAGTAGAAAACTTGGAGCCCGTTTTACTCAGTTCATCAAATGGCACATCTCTCCCCTCACTCTAAAGAAAGTTGCTAACAAAATTTGGAAGGACAATTAAGGTCTAATTGAAATGAAAGTACAGGTCCTCTGATAAACAACAGAAAAAACAAGAATTATCAAAGAGATTCAGCCTTACCAGTCTCTGTTGCTCAAGCAGCTGGTCCGCTTCTTCCTTCTCTTTTTTGTACAGGATCTCCATTTCTGTAAGCCTGATATAATACAGTGCGAGACCACTGCATCAAAAAGCTGCTCTTTCTTACAACTCACTGCATTTCTTTTCCGCAACATAATCCTAAAAATCCTTCTTACAATAATCCAATTCATATGTGCTCACATTCCATACCAAGAGCTTAAACGTCACAAAAAGTAGATTTTGTCTTGCTGGGTGGCCCCAGCTTTGGTTGGCTATCCAACCCTAAACTATCTATTAAACAGAATCCACAGTTCCTTTGAAAGAGTTTTGCGAGCTCTATCGACAGTATATATAGTATCATGTCAATTACCACAGAAAAGAATTGACTCATCCTTAATTTAAAAAAAAAGATTATATATACAGTAAGGCATCTACAAGAGACAAGGACTGTTCAAATGCATGTGTTAACCCGAAACAAGTGTAAACATTTACTATTACTTACTTGCCTGAGGGATGAGTCAAAACCATATAATTCTTGTAGTGAACCTGGAGTTGTCGTTTAACAAAATCTGATGATTATTAGGACTTTTGTACCTCTTCTCCATCTCTTGCTTCATGTCGATACCCTGTTTCTCCAGAAGTTCTCTTTGGGCAAAGGTCCAGTCCACTGGTTCTATGGGGGTCTCTGCTGTTGGTGTCTTCTCACGCTCAGCGCGAGCCTGCTCAGGGTGGTTAAACCGGAACACATGGTTCTTTCCCATGATAATGCGGTTACCTGAGGAATCAACAGGTTTGTACACACTGGAACAATATAATGGCTTATAAAGTGATGTCAGCCACTTTCAGTTCTTTTAGGTTCATTTGTTAACACATTAATGCATAATCGTAATCATAAACACACTGGTCTGTAGCACAAATAGTTATTTACCTACAGGGGCTAATGAGGCCAATTTTTTACAGGAAATAGCTTACTTTCCAATTGAAAATTAAAGTGAATAGTTCCCAGATTAAAATGTTATTTTTTTCCCCTACAAATCAACCACATTAAACCAGAGCTTAAAAACTGCAGAAGTAAAATGTGCAGGCAGATGTCAGTGAGTCACCTGAGCGCAGTTGGACTGCAGAATTCACACGTTTTCCATTCACATACGTTTCAGATCCCTCACATGGCTCCAACATGACAATCACTGTAGAGACAAAAGACAATTTACTACCTCCAGCTGAAAGTAAAAGTGTAAAGAACAAAGAAATAATCTTTGACAGAAAAGTTCATTCATTGGCACTGATTTATAAGCGTTTAACAGCTGATGTGTGAACTGAACACAGTTAAATGGATCTAAAGATGTAAGCGAGCTCTAACCATTTCCGTTGGCATTCCTCTCACTGCGGAAGATACAGTGCTCCTCTTTGATGTGCGCTCCACTTAGAACGATATCCTGTCTTCTTTCTGCATCTGCCTGACCCACCCTGTCAGAACAAAGACATTTATTTTAATTAACACAGAGATATTCTGACATCAACATTACAGAAACATAACTAAGCATAATGCAAACAAGTTTTCAGTGACAAGCCAATTTTCTCACAGCAAGCATTAAACTGCTACATTATGTGAAAATTACAGCCAATCAAAACATATTTCATGTTTAATGAACATTATGAGGAGCAGGATTTTGGAACAATGAAAATTTAGTCTGTAAGTTGAATATTGCCCATAATAATACGTTTATTTTAATTGGAGAAGTAGACAAATTCAGGACAGAAATTTCCTTCCTACATTCCTAAAAATCCTACATCAAAGCACTAAACAACATCATGTCCTTTGTAGGACCCTTGACTGGTTGGATATGTAGCAATCATAAGATGCCTCAATGCAACATACAGACAAGAGATTTCTGACAGTTCTGGAAGTGATTTCAAACCTTGTTATTCCATCTTTGATATAATAAAGCAGACATTCTGACATCAAAGGATCCTCATTTAGGTTCACCAGGTGAGGGGTCTGTAGGGAAACATGGTCAATGATAATGTTAGACAAGTCAGACAAAAGTGAACTACAGTGACAGTTGCATTCATGGGCCAATTAAAAAGTGAAATAATGAGATTAAATGCCATTCCAATGATTTATAATGACTCACAGAAAGCCATTAAATGTGGCTTCTTCAATGGCTGATAATGCACTACATTAGCCTCTATCAACTAAACAACTAGAAACTACTGCACGTCATAATCTACTACTATACCACCAACCTTTTTGGGTGAAAACACCCCATTAAAATCAGTATAGAGTTCACAGGGCCTTTCAACGTAAAGCTATTGACAGTCAAAATGACAAGAGATGCCATAGAGAAAAAAAGGAGAGAAACTGAATGAAAGCATGAATAAGTAGGCAAATAAAAACTATTAAATGACAGGAAGGAGAGGCCTTGTTTAAGAGGCAGGCTAACTGTGTTGATGTGTTTCAGGGCAGCACACTAAAAAGACAATTAATTTATGGTAAAAGTACTTTCTGGCACACAATGGACTGTGTTTTGCAAGCAACAACATCAGTCCTTGATGTTTCCAGCTACTCTGTAGTTATGAATATATGTATAAATATATAAACAAAACATAATTCTTTTTATTTTATTACACATTTTTATTAAAAAACAACATTACAATACAAATCTGTTGTAAAAGGTGTCTTGACATATAAACATCCAGTCAGGCATTAAATCAGTATCTGATGCGTTTCACTAATAATTCCAAAAGGCGAAAACTTACTGTCCTATTTATTAAAAGAACTGATTGATTAGACTCCTGAGAGTCATTCGTTTTTGAATCTGTCAAAATCGTTCGCGTTGCATTTCGATGCAGGACACACTACAGCACACTTACGGTGATGTATATTAATCTGTACATAAAATGTAATTAAAAGTGATGTATGAAAATATTATCTAATCAGTATTAAAAAAAATGTCTTGCTACATTAACCGTTTTATTTATTTTTAAAATACAATTTTGGTACAGATATAAAAAATTTAAATGGGACAAATAGAGGGGGAAAAAAAACTTGAATTCTACAAACCTGATTAGAAGAATAAACACTAAAGTCCTCAATAGACAGTGACGTTGGTCTATCAGGACCAAACTAAAAGGATTCCATTGCAAGAGGCAAGCAAAACAAAAGATGAAAGAAAAAAAGGAATGGAAGAATAATGATGGATGAATGAAATATGAAGGCATGAGAAGGAGGTGACAGGTGCAGACAGTATTGGTGATTAATGAAGAGGAGTTTACATGTGTTGTACCTTTTTAGGAGAGAAGACACCCAGGGTCCCCCCGTCCTCCCGTATGGCCACTCCCATCTCTGCCAGCAGCGCCTCTCTGAGAGGAGAGAAGGGAATCATCAGGCTCAAGCTGAATGACAGTACATTCAACACCTTTTTATGAACAGGTAGAACTAAAGACATCTGGAGAATATTTCTTGAATATTTGAATGTGCATGTTAGTGTTGAGGTCAGTGTGTTATGTGTGATTTGACAGCTTCTTAAGTCTGGTACAGACTGGCACCAGCTGAGCATGCAGGCACATAGCAGACACTCTTCATCGGCATTATGGGTATGGGCACAGAAACAATAGGAAGGGAGCCAGATGGCACCTAAACCCTCACTGACCTCTCCATACGGATGGCCTCAGTCTTCCTCAGCTTCTCCTCCCAGGTCTCATTCAGCTCGGCTATGATCTTCTCTGATTCCTGCAGGATGGCAGACAAAGAGCATATTTCAAAGGATATTTTGGAAATATATACTTTGAGGTATAAAACAAGACATGAAATGGCTAAATATTGCCGGCACGATTAAATATAGATAGACTATACAGATAATCTACACTAGACTTACAAAAGTTTAGAATGTAGAAGATTTTTTTTATGTTTTTGAATGAAGTCTTTTATGCTCACCAAGGTTAATTTATTTGATCAAAAATACAGGGACAAAAAAAAACAATATTGTAAAATATTTTTACAATTTTAAAGAACTTGTTTTGGTTTCAAGTCTGTGTGCAATGGGCAAACTGCCTGACGAAGGGTCAAGAGCAGTAAACAGTTAAAAACTGGAAGCCCAACACTCATTTTCCTCTATTGTATCTGGCCCTTATTGTCCCTGGCCCGGAGGAAGACCAGAACCATCTGGCCTAAGGGACAGAAAGCTCCCCTAGATCCTTCCTAAAGGGTTAACACCTCTGCCATCTGTTGATGCAGAAA